>NW_013569068.1:59786-66857 GCF_000499745.2 Eimeria mitis | reverse complement strand
AACAAAAGATTTCGCCTGCTGTTTGTTTCGTTTGTTGTTTTGTTTGTCTTCGTCGTTCCTCAATAAGTAGTTTCCTATTAGCAGCAGCAGCAGCAGCAGCAGCATCAGCAGCAGCAGCAGCAGCAGCAGCAGCATCTGTGACATTTTCTGTTAGCTTGTGTGTTCAGGTTGTTTCCCTGCCTTATTGAGCGACGTAGCGAAGCAGCAGAAGCAGCTGCCATCAGTAGCTGCTGCTTCTCGCAGCAGCAGCAACAGCAACAGCAGCAGCAGCAGCAGCAGCAGCAGCAGCAGCAGGAGCGTGGAGGGTTTGATTCACGGTAGTTTTACATCTATTAGGTTAATAGCAAAGATGGTGGGGGCCACATCTATGGCAGCAATCAGCAACTCCTATTCTTCTCTTCCTTCTCCCTTTAATTTTGCTGCTGCTGGCTTTGCTGCTCAGGCTGCAACCATGACCCTCTCCACTCTCCTCGCCGCTCTCCTTGTTGCTAGACACACTACTAACACACACACACACACAAAAAAATAATCTATTTATATATATATATATATATATATGTATGTATGTATGTATTAGTTGCTGCTGCAGCAGTTGCTGCTGCTGCTGCAGCAGTTGCTGCAGCAGCAGTTGCTGCAAGTGTCTCGCTAGCTCGTTCTCTGCTCAGTTAGCAGCAGGGCGAGCAGCTGCTAGCACAGCAGTGTTGCTGCTGCTGCTGCTGCAGCAGCAGCAACAGCAGCAGCAGCAAGACTGCTGCTGTCTCTCTTTTATACTTTCTCGCTTGAGAGAAACAAAGTTAATAGCAACAGCATAGTTTGAATTACGAGTGTCTTCTCTACAACAGCAAACCCTAACATGTTGCTCGTCTAGGGTTTAGGGTTTAGGGTTTAGGGTTTAGGGTTTAGGGTTTACCAGCCAGTTGCTGAACCAAAGCAAAACCGCCCAAGTGAAATATAGATAGGGTCTAGGGTTTAGTGTTTAGATGTTTAGGGTTTAGATGTTTAGGGTTTAGGGTTTAGCCGTCTAGGGTTTAGGGTTTAGGGTTTAGGGTCTATGTTTTTCAGCAGCAACAGAAATACAACAAAAGCACAAAAACTGCAATCAGCGGCTTTGCAGTGTACGTACACCCCATACTAATCACTTTGTTGTCTCCCTGTAAATATATATATATAATATATAATATATATATATATATATATATATATANATATATATATATATATATATATATATATATATATATATATATATATATATATATATATATATATTTTGTTTTCGTTTTCTGCATTTGTTGTTTCTTTGTCTCCGTTGGGGTGTATGTACACCGCAACGCGAACAGCACCTCTCGGCTCTACCGCGTGTTGCTGTTTTGTATAAAGAATGTTTCTGTCTCTGCCTGCTCTCTTTCTTTCTTTTATTTCACCATCTATCTATTTATTTATATTCCTTCTGTCCTCTCTCTTTCTCTCTGTCTATGTTGTTTTGTATAACTAAGGCTGCATGGTGCTGCTAATTCTACTCTATGCGAAGAACTAGCAGCAGCAGCAGCAGCAGCAAAAGCTGCTGCTGCTGCTGCTGCAGCTGCTGCAGCAAGCTGCAGCGACAACAGCTTTGTCTTTCAAAATACTATTGGATCGGTGTTTGCGAAAAAGGGGAGAAAGAGGCAGCACAAGTACAAAGCTTGTGTACCGTTGCTGCAGCAGCAAACCACTCTCTAACAACAGAGAAGCAGCAGCAGCAGCAGCAGCAACAGCAGCAACAGAGTCTTAACCCCTTCTCCTTCTCTCTTACAATCAAAAAAAATATATTTTTTTTTTCATCGCCTGCAGCTCAGCTCCCTGCGTTGTGTGCAGCAAAGACCCCATCGGTGGGGGGCTCAGGGGGGGGGGGTTTTGTTCTATGTTTGTGTTTATATTTAATAAATATTAATTATAATTAAAATAAATTATATTAATTATAATTATAATTATAATTATATTCTTATTATTCTGTGTTTGCGGTGTACGTACACCCCAAATATGAGCGAAATTCGTTTTTTATTTTCGGGTGTATGTACACCTCCGGCGATGCACAAAAGAAAGGAGAGGCTACATCTGTTTCTTTATGCTGCTTCTTCTGTTTTCTTTTTACTGCAACAAAGTAAAGAAAATACATATACAAACAAATACATAAACCTATACTTGCATATACGCACTCTTACATATATAACATACATATACATACACATATAAATATATATATATATACATATATTATATATAGATATGAACCTCTTTCTTATCTTGTAAAGTTGTGGGGTTTCGTATCCTTAGAAGCTTGACTCGATCCCGCCGCCTCCTCCCCGCTGCTGCCACTGAGGCGTTCTCTGGCTCTCTGAAATTTGGGGTTTTGCTGCAGCTCGCCTACAACTTTATCGTACTTTGTTCTTCTCTCTCTTTCTGCTTGTTGGTCGGCGGAGGGGGTGGCTGGCCCCTGCTGTGCTCTCCCCCTCATCCAGGCATCTACACGCTTGCGTCTCTGCTCAGCAAGCTGGTTGTTTCTGTCTCTAGCACGAATGTACCGGGGGTCATTCTGGAGCTCCTCTAGAACTTCGTCGTATTTTCTCTTTGTTTCTGCGCTGGGGCCATCCTCAGATGATGCTGCTGCACCTTCGCCGCCACCACGCTGCCTCTTGCGTGGTCTGTCTCCACCGCTAGCACCAGAAGAACCCTCACCGTTGTCGCCCTGTAGCAGCGCACTGGCCCCCGTTTCTACTGCTGCTGCAGAGGATTCTTCCTGCTGCAGCTGGCTTTCTGCTGCTGCTGCTGCTGTACTCCCAACCCCATTTGGGGTGTCACGTGCTGCTACTGCTGCTGCGAGGCATAGCAGCCCCAGCAGCAGAGAACACCGTAAAGAAGAGAGCTTCATTTTGGATGCAGAGAGAGCAGAATACGGCCAAGACAACAAAAATAAACAATAAAACAATGCAAAAAAGCAATTTAAAATATATTTATTCACTCAAGACACAGTGCTGCAGCAAAAATATATAGATGAATGAGCAGCAACCATCGAGGACCACTGAGAAAGCGAAAGCAGAAGCGGGGGAGCATCGACGCGCTGCGGTCAACTCGTGCAGCGCGTAGCTAGCGGCTCTCTTTTCCCCTTTATAATAACTTTTCTAATTAAATAAAATTTAAATAATAATTATTTAATAATTTAAATATCTTGTTTTTTACTATTTCCAGAGAAAGAGCAGATTTACCGCGCGTTCAGTGGCTCGCGCGAAACCCCCCTAGAACCCCCTCGGTGACGCCCACAGCAGCAGAAACAGTATAACATGTAATACTCCGCCGGCGTAATTATTTTTTTTTATTTATTTTATCAAATTAAACACATTAAAATGAAAAATTAGTTGAAAAGCTGCTGGGATGAGTCGCACCAGCACACCGGCAGCAGGTGCTCTGAGGCAGACGCAGAGGTCCATCGATACCGTAGCTGTTTCCTTCATAGAAAAAGACTCGGCATATATAATATATATATTATATATTTTCTAATATAATACAATATATTTAATATAATATAGCGGTGTATCGTGCCAAAATGCATGAAAGTATTGCATACAGTGCGTCTATTCAAGTTGGTTTCTGTTGGTGAGACTCGAACGCGGGGGCTCGGTGTATACTAGGCAGTGCACGAGGGGATGCAAAGTACAGAATTATTATATCTGCTGTCTAATAAAAAGTAGAAAATATTTAAAAAGAAATATACAGAGTTGAACGCGTTCACTGTATGCAGGTTTACGCCCGCAGCCAGGGTCCACCATCATGGCTCAGGAACCCAGCGAGCTGCAACAGGAACGACAACCAGAAATCAGAGTTTTTAAAACAGCTGCTGATGAAATAACCTCAATCGTCAAGCGTGCTGGGCTCAGTGGACCAATGGACTGGTCTGGTTGAGCGCCGAGACAGCCGATCATGTGCTGCAACACACCACCACGCTGCAACTCGTTCATGCGAACAAAACAAAGCCCGCTTCGTTACAGAAGCGAACGCAGTAGACAACTGGTAAATACATATTTGGCCTTCAGTAGCCACCCTGGAAACCTTTGAATCTAGATAGATCTCTCGGCGGACTCTATCATGGGCTTAGAATCAACCAGCAACTGCTGTACCATTTGCACTGTTGTGAGTCATAGTTCACATCGAAAAACTCCACGAAAAAACATCGTTACAAACAAGGAACTGAAATTTACTAGCGCTTGCCGGCAGTATTCAGGAAGCGGCATAGTGTCGGCAGTAGCAGGACAGCCCCGAACTAGCAGGAGGCAGACGGCCAGACTGAATGCAGAAAACGCACGCTCTATCCTATGCAAGAGTCGTCAAAGTTTATGGATTTCCTCGCTTGTGCTGAATTTCTCTAAGATACAACAGTGCACTCGTCGAACCACTGCTCGCCAGCTTCCCTGCTGTACACGGAAACACCTTTTTGTTGTACCCGACCTTACTGCTGGCCGTTGGACGCCGCGGTCATACAGAAGGAGTAGCTGACTTGCTTACATAATTTGGTGCAGAGCATGAGTGCATGAGGACAGCGAAGGAACTCCGAGAGAGAACCTACGACAAACCTGCAACCCAGGCGAGTTTTTGTTTTAGTGGAACCGCAAAGTTTCCAGAGCTCTAAGAAGTGAAACCAGCCGAAGACTTGGGTAGGGCGTTTTGCGGTTCGTTCTCGGGTTAATGCGTTGGCCTACATCGTAGATCTCCTCTCAGTCTGAAGGTGGCATCATAGCACTCAAGGGTTACCGAATTTCCACGTGACATCCCCCAAGAATGTTTAGCATCGAGATTGAGAAAAGAGAAAAGTGGAAGACTGAGATCCTGGACAGACGTGTAGCCGCTCGCAGAGATAACATAAAATGATATTATTGTTTTAAATTGCTAGGAAGAGGAGGTCCCGAGTTTGTTTCTCGGAAACTTTTTGCTTTAAGCATTTGTTCATGAACTCTATGCTCCAGCCTTGGGTGAGCCCATGATGCCTGCTCGTGCCTCTGGTTGCAGCTATCCCGGCGCTGCAACAACGGCAACGGCGTCGTGTGTCCTCTCCACCCTACAAGAGCTTTTGGATATTCCTAGATATTTTCTCCTGATGCTTACCAACACTCTTAATTCAGATGATGCTGAGCCCTGCAGTAACTGCTCCTTGGGGCCAGCCCACGAGCGAACTGATGTTGCGCGCTGGGGGCAATTCATTGCAGACTTTAATGGAACCTGGGGTGCCAGCAGCAACGAGCAGAGCCCAACTCAGTCGACCGGAGCAGAGCACAGTAAACCTCAAGTGCTTACACCTTGCACTGTCAGCTTTCCTGTTGGTGTTTGAGGATACCAGGCTGTGCAACGCGCGGCAGAAGAGGGGATAGTCGGGGGTCAGACGGTGAATGCTCTGCGTGGAGTTGGTACGAGCGCTTCCACTTGCTTGCTAAATATGATGTCAAACACTTCTCTACAAGGATAATGCATGTTTTGTAGGAGGCTTCGTTGTGCTCGCATTTGCTGCTTCCTTGCTCACTAGCTGCAGACAGGCGCATTGCAGCTCATGCCAGAACGCCTCCTTTCTGCCCCAGCTTCAGACCCTGGGGTGTTTCGCGCCCTGGTCGCCTGGGGAGCGAAATGAAGGTAAGCTGTTTGCTTTCTTAGTCTAAGCCTTTCGACGCAACTACAGCTCGCTGCGGTCCTCAGCTAAGATCGGTGACCCTGGCTTCATACGCTGCATAACGCTGTGAGGACCCTCTCAAACAGCAGCGCGCAGTGTGGATGCTTAGCTTTTGCGTAACACGCTGGCAGCAAAACTCTATAAACCCTAAACCCTAAACACTTAAGCAGCTCTAAGCTTGCCCTGTAGTGTTGTTGTTGGGCTTTACTGATCGAACCAGATATTTTCTTTTGTTCTTTCAAACGTCTCGTCCATTCCAGTTGCATTCCGTCTCCGTTTGGGTCTGCTGCTGAGTGACAGCTTGGGGGCCCCTCCACCCCTCCGGGGGCCCCCTGCCAACAGGGGCCCCCAGGGGCCCCCCTCCAGCAAAGAGAGACACGGGTCCTTTGCCTCTGACACAAACTGTGCAGCTAAATTATCGTTTGAGATGAATAAAAAAACAAGTCAAGAGCTGCGGTTCCTGAGGTCGGGGGCCCCACACTCAACAAGGGGCCCCCGGGGGCCCCAGGGGGCCCCCCGGGGCCCCAGGGGGCCCCAGGGTACTACCGCCCAGCGCGGGCGCGGGGGGCCAGGGGGCAATGTACATTGAAAAGGAGGTGGAAACTGTGGGAAAATGCTTTTGGTGAAGCATGCTCGCGCTGCTGAAGCGGTGGCTGTGCTGCTGCAAAGAACGCAGCAACAGCAGCAACAGCAGCAGCAGCAGCAGCAGTAGCAGCAGTGGCAAGTAGAAATCAAGCTGTAAAGCTGCATGCCAGATGGGCTTCCTCCTGCTGCTGCCTTCTCTGCTGCGGCGGCGCATCTTACCTCCTCACCATCTGCTACTTGCTGCTCAGTTTCGTTACCGCGGCTGCTGCTGCAGCCGCCGCAGCAGCGAGAGCAGCAGCAGCAGCAGCAGCGGCAGCAGCAGCAGGGGCTTCGCAGCAGTACGGTGTCGTCGCAGCGCTGTATGTGCCACAAGGACATTGACAACAGGTAGCCCTGCATCTGCAACAGCAGCCGCAGCAACAGCAAAAGCAGCAACACCAACAGCAGCAACAACAGCAGCAGCTGATGCGGGAGCAGCAGCAGCAGCAGCAGGTGCTGCTGCTGAACGGAGGGAACATGAAGAAAGGGATGTCTTAATTTCTTTACATCCACAGCTGTCCGGTGCACTGCGCTTGCTGTTGGAGTCGTCCGCAGCACTGCAGCAGCAGCAGCAGCAGCAGCAGCAGCAGCAGCAGCAGCGGCGGGAGCAGCAGAAGGAGCAACCGGTTCTGCCTGGCGCTGCAGCAGCAAACATCCCAGCAGCAGCTGCTGCTGCAGCAGCTGGTGAAGCTGTTGCTGCAAGCCTTCGTGCTGGACGGTCTTTGCTGTTGCACTTGCAGCAGCAGCAGCAGCAGCAG
>NW_013569068.1:59014-59671 GCF_000499745.2 Eimeria mitis | reverse complement strand
AGCAGCAGCACACGTTGACGCAGCGCGTGCTGGCGTTCTGCTGCTGCAGTGTCTGCTACACACAAAGGACGACGAGCACCTGACTCCCTTCTTGCTGCTGCAGCATATTCAAGCTGCAGCAAACTGCATCGAAGCAGCAGCCGCTGCGCAGCTCCATCTGCAGCAGCAGCATCAACAGCAACAGCAGCAGCAGCAGCAGCAGCAGCAGCAGCAGAAGCAGCAGCAACATTTTGACGTTTGGCTCTGGCAGCAGCAAACTGAGGTGGCTGTCCTCCTCAAGCGATCTGCGCGGCTGCTAGCTGCGCTTCTCAATCGCGTTGCTAAAAGCTGCAAGCAGCAGCAGCAGCAGCAGCAGCAACAGCAGCAGCAGCAGCAACGACAGCAGCAGCAGCGGCTCCAGCTGCTGCCGCTGCAGCAGGAAGAGCACAGACAGCAAAGGGAGAAGGAAATTGACAGAAGCAAGCAGCGGAAGAGGCAGCAGCAGCTGCAGCAGGGAATCCTACAGAGGCAGCAGCAGCCGCAGCAGCAGCCACGGCAGCAGCCAGAGCAGCAACCACAGCAGCAGCGGCACAGACAGCAGCTGCTCTCCACTGACGCAGCTGCAGCAGATGGTGCAGGCGTCTCTGTTGCTGCTGCTGCTGCTGCTGCTGCTGCTGC
>NW_013569068.1:50115-55195 GCF_000499745.2 Eimeria mitis | reverse complement strand
AGCTTGCTGCGGCTCTATAGACAAGAGAGAGCGGGGCACACCCATGTGCTCTCTGTTAGATGCAGCTAGCTGCAGCTAGCTGCTAGCAGCTAGCTGCAGCTAGCTACCAGCTAGCGCTGAGCCTGTTCGCTGCACACCAGGCCCGCAGCTACGACACACAGTCGCTGCCTCAATATATATGGGGCTGCATGCGCGCGCAGCTAAAATTTTTTGTAAGCTTGCTGGCCTGCAAGCATGGAGACGATAACTTCTCCCCTACTGGGGGATCGGGATCGATGGGATCGGGATCGGGATCGGGGTCGAGTGCGGGAGATATCCATCCCCCCGCGCCCAGGCCCCGCCAGTGCCCTCACCAGGGGTTCTTTTGTGCAAACATTTTATTTTATTTTTTAAATATAGATTTATATTTTATTTACACGAAAACATGAAGAAGGCAAGGCAAAGGCTCAGAAGCCTCATTGGGGGGGGGAGGGGGGGGGGGGGGGNGGGGGGGGGGGCCTGCAGCTGCATAGGTAGCTGCAGCGACGCCGGTGATATACTTTGTGTGCTCAACTTATCTTCCTTTTGTTGTTTTGTTTTAAAATGTTATTTTGCTTTGGTTTTTAATTTATAGGGGATATAAGGAGCTTCAGGATCAGCAGCAAAGAAGAAGATGCTGCTGCTGTAGCTAGCTACACAAGGTCACCTGAGGAGGTGACCTGCGGTGTATGTACAGCCACTGGCTGTCGCGGCCCCGTTCATATCGAGGGCCCCGGTGGTTTATCTTTGTTTATTTATTGCAATTGTTTTAATAAAATATATATTTGGAGAAGAAGACGGGGTAATAAAGCGGATCTGCTTAAGGTTTCTCTGTAGCAGCCTATCTCACCTGCATCTAGATTGCCTCTGTCTGTGGCTCTTTGCGGGTCTTCTCCTCTATGATGAAGCAAACCAATGCAAATAAAAAGTTTTAAAGAAAGAGAAAAAGGATATCTCTTCATACACCCCTGCTGGTGCTGCATCGTGGCTCGCTGCAACCTGCTCAGCAGCACCGCTACTCTGTAGATACACCCCAGCAACGCACATCACTCACTATACACCTCAGCAACCGAAATCTTCGCAGCTGTACTTGAAACTTATACCACCAACTCCCGGCTGTGATGCGCCTTCTGTTCCTCTCCACCCCAAAGCAGCTATTCCCTCCCTGCTGGGGCCTCAGCAGGAGACAAAAGAAAAGAGAGACAGACTAGCAGCAACCGACAGCACCCTGCCTTCCTAGAGAAAAGCTGCTGCAGCCTAGGGCAGATGCAACACAGCCTGCTGCAGCAGCTAGTAGGCCTGCCCCTTAGAACTGCCTATTGGCCGCTACACTCCCCTCGCCCCGAGCACTCATCTCAGCAGCAACAGCAACAGCTGTAGCAGCAGCAACAGCACAAGCAACAGCAGCAGCAGCAACTGCAGCAATGCTTAAAGCAGCAGATAATACGAGGACATACAACACGAAATAACTTTGGAACGCAAAAAGAATAGAGCGGCGGGCTCTTCTTCCCTGCTGCTGCTGTTGCTGTTGTGGCTGCTGTTGCTGCTGCAGCAGCAGCAGCGTGGAGGCGTTCGGGGGCAACTTCAGTCTCCTTAATATTGCTGCAGCCTTCCTACCTTTGTCTACTTACCGCAGCAGCTGCTCGGCAGCACTATAATGGCAGCGTGCTGCCGGGGCAACCGTTGGCAGCAACAGCAGCAGCAGCAGCACCTGCAGCAGCAGCAACATCCGCAGCAACAGCAGCATCTGCAGGAGCAACAGCATCTGCAACAGCAGCAGCAGCAGCAGCAGCAACAGCAGCACCGACGCTCATGCTTGCACTTCTGCAATGGCCTGGCAGGCCGGGTAATTCCCTGCTGCAGGTGCTTAGGCCGCAGCGGGAAGCAGCACTCTGCTGCGCTGCATCATCAGCAGCAGCAGCAGCATCAGCTGGAGCAGCAGCAGCAGCAGCAGCAGCAGCAGCAGCAGGTGCAGCGAGCAGCAGCAGGTCCTGAAACCTCTCTGAATCGCACAAGTTCGCTGTTGATATCTTCTGCTGATGCAGAAGAGAGCGGGACGCTGCAACTAACAAAAAAGGCATCCTTACAGAGAGAAGCTGCAGCAGCAGCAGCAGCAGCAGCAGCAGCAGCAGCAGGAGAGCAGACACGATCAGCAGCATCTGCCGAACTCAGAGGCACCAACGACGATGTCTTCTTTGCTGGAGGTGCCTATACACCTGAATGGGCTGCAGCACAGAGCACCTTCTCTCTGGGTCTAAGCATGGAGAGAAGGTCTCCTTCTTCCCTCATAAGTTTCCCAGACTGCAGCAGCAAGAACAGCAGCAGCAGCAGCAGCAGCAGCAGCAACAGCAGCAGCAACAGCAAATGGACCAGCAGCAGCGCAGCCAACGGCCTCGGCTCTTTGGTTGCATCCGATGCGGAGAAGGCAGCAGCAGTAGCGGCAGAAGCCGTGGCAGCAGCAGCCTTGAGTTTTAGTCTGCGTTCGCAGCAGCAGCAACAGCAGCAGCAGCAAATGCAGCAGCAGCAGCAGCAACAGCAGCAGCAGCAGCTACTGCTGCTGCGGCCTCAGCATACACCTTGTAGCTCCAGTATCTCTGCTGCTGCTGCTCCAGCACCCACCAGGGGGGATGGCCTCTGTCGGCCGCAGCTACCGGGGGGGCTCTACGCAGCAGGCTTGCAGGGTCCCCTGGCAGCAGCAGCAGCAGCAGAAGTGGATAGAGGCGATACGTGGCAGCAGCTGCAGCAGAAGCTGCAGCACCAGCGGGAGGCGTTGGCAGCAGCAGCTGCTGCTGCATCAGCAGCAGCAACAGCAGCAGCACAGAAGTTGCGAGTTTCCGCTTCCCCGGATCTCAATGCCCCTCAGCTGGCATTTGTTAAGGAGCTCTCAGGGCAGGAGCTGCTGGAGCAGCAGCAAGAAGAGCAGCAACTACTGCAGCAGCAGCAGCAGCAGCAGCAGCAGCAGCAAGAGCAGCATGAAGGGCTGCCAAGAACTCATACAGTCATTGTTAAGAGACACCGCAACTACAGCTTCCCTTCTTGGCCTCTAGCGAAAGCTGCAGCATCCGCAGCGAGCTCGCCCAGTTGCCAGCAGCAGAAGCAGCAGCAGCAGCAGCAGCAGCAGCAGCAAGTTAAGCAGAGGATGCCTGAACTACGCAGGACGCAACATGGGCTGCCTGTTGCTGCTGCTGCTGCTGCTGCTGGGCGCGAGTCGCCTGCTGCTGTTGCTGGCAGCAGAGAAGCAACTGCGTCTGTTGCTGCTGCTGACGAGGAGCAGCAAACCTTCGCCCCCTCCCTCTTCTCCAAGGAGACCCTGTGCGGGGTCCCGCTGCACAGAGACGCAGAGACAGCGGGTTCGCTCCAGCCTCACAAGAAAAAGGGTTTAGGGTTTAGGGTTTAGGGTTTAGGGTCTAGGATCTAGTCTAGGGTCTAAAGGTTTTAAGGTTTAGGGTTTAGGGTTTAGGGTTTAAGGTTTAAGGTTTAGGGTTTAGAGTTTAGGGTTTAAGGTTTAGGGTTTAGGGTTTGTTGTTTTCAGAAGGAGAAGACGCAACAGCTGCTGCAGCAGCAGCAGCATTCGTCGAGGCACCGCTCCTACCTCCCCTGCATCGGCCCCTCAGCCGCGCCGCCACCTTCACTGTACGTACACCAGAAGCCTGTATCAACGCAGTGTCTGCTGCTGCTGCTGCTGCTGCTGCTGCTGTTGCCCATGCTGTTGCTACTGCTGCTGCTGCTGGTACGATGTTTGCTCTTTGCTGGTGCTAAAGCCAAACTAAGGCGACATCTTCGGCGTGTATCCCTCAGGATGCCGTTGCTGCTGCTGCTGCTGCCCGTGCTGCTGCTTCTGCTGCTGCTGCTTCTGCTGCTGCTGCTGCTCACTGCGTCTTCTCCTTGCAGCAAACAAAGGAAAACAGTTTTCTCTGTAAGCGTGCGCACCCGCAGGACTGTATTGGGGCAGTGCCAGTGCAGCAACAGCAGCAACAGCTGCTGCAGCAGAGGTGGCTGCAGCAGCAGGAAATGCAGCAGCAGGAGGTGAGCTCGGCTGCTGCATGGTGGGAGGAACAGTCATCGTCTTCTTACCCGCAGCAACAGCAGCAGCAGCACCACCACCACCAACTCCGGCAGCAGTGGCACGAGTACCAACAGCAGCAAGAGCGATATCCGCGAGAGACAAGTGCAGCAGCAGCAGCAGCAGCAGCAGCAGCAGCAGCAAGAAGCAGCCAAACAGAAAGGCCAGAAACAATAGCAGCTCGGCGGCTGCCTCGAAGTCCCATGACCCTCGGTGAGGAGAGACAGAGACGCCACAGGAGACACAGCAGCAACGGAGAAGCTGAAGCAGCAGCAGCAGCAGCAGCTGCTGCAGCAGCAGCAGCAGCAGCAGGTTATAAGCTTTCTTCAGGTGATGGTTTGCGTGGAGATGAGGAATGGGGAGACACCTCAATGGCTCTGAGCCTTGAGAGAGACAGAGACAGAAAGAGAGACAGAAGAGAAGACACTGCAGCAGAAGGAGACAGCGACAGCAGCCAGTGTGGTGCTGCTGCTAAGGTGCAGCAGTACTATGGAGGAGACAGAGACAGAAGCAGAAACCGAGACAGAGACAGAAACAGAGACAGAAACAAAAACAGAGACAGACACAGAGATAGCGATCCAGGCGGAGACAGAGACAGAGTTAGAGACAGAGGCAGAGACACAGACAAATTCAGAGAAAGAGAAAGAGACAGAAACAGAGACAGGGAAAGAGAAAGAGGAGACAGAGACAGAAACAGAGACAGATACAATGAAGGGGAGAGAGTAAGACAAAGGGACAGAGACAGAGCCTGCTGCATATCCAGGCTGTCTTGCTGCGACCCCGGCCGCCGCAGAGAGACAACCCCCCTGCATGCAGCACACTTCAGGGGGAGGCTGAGGCACTGGGGAGACAGCCAGGGGGGCCAGGGGCAGCGAGAGGAGACAGCAGCAGAGGAGACAGCAGCAGAGGAGACAGCAGCAGAGGAGACAGTCGGAGACACTCTGCGGCCCTCAGACTCCATCAAGTCCTTCTCAGAGCCAACGATCGTCGATGCAGCAG
>NW_013569068.1:0-50108 GCF_000499745.2 Eimeria mitis | reverse complement strand
GCAGCAGCAGGGGCGCCGCGACAACCATTTCCCTATGAATACAGTCGCTTCATACACCGTGGAGAGACGGGAGAATCTGCTGCTTCAGCTGCTGCTGCTGCTGCTGCTGCTGCTAGGATGGCTGCGATGCCGCATCCTGCGCGGCCTAGGGGACCCGAAGAGGAGCGTGAGAGACACAGCCGCAGCAACTCTGGCTGCAGCGCCAGCAACTGCAGCAGCCGTTGCAGCAGCAGCTACAGCAGAGAACAAAAAGCTTCGCTTGGAGAACAAGAAGCCATGGAGGCAGAGGGTATATCTCTGCTGCCACCGCAGCAGCTGCAGCAGCAACAGCAGCAGCAGGAACCCACCGAAGCATCTGTAGCAGAGACATATACTTCAAGCTGGGGAGACAGCTGGGGGCACCGCAGCAGCGAGGCGCAGCATTCCTCCTGGCCGGAGGAGCAGCAGAGACACTGGGAGCAGCAGGAGCGATGGGAAACATATCAGCAGCATCAGCAGCAGCAGCACTTGCTGCAGCAGCAGCAGCAGCAGCAGCACTGGCAACCTGTATATAACGCGTCCTCCCCACACACAACATTCCCCGAGTCTGTTTCTTCTGCTGCCTCATGGGCTCGTGGAGAGCAGCAAGGTGAGCAGCAGCAACAGCATCAGCAGCAGGAGCAGCTGCTGCTGCAGCAGCAGGAGGAAAGCTTGCTGCAGCACTCTGTATGGGGGGACGAGGAGAGACCCAGGGGAGAATGGGGGGCCCCACTAGCTGCTGGTGCTGCTGCTATCTATGCAGCAGGAGACAGCAGCTTATCACCAGAGCAGCGGTCCGCCAGTGCTGCTGCTGTCTCTCCTGACTCTGCTGCTGCGTCGCACTGCTCTCTGTCTCCTCACAGCAGGAGACCCCGCAGGACTGCAGCTACAGCAGCAGCAGCAGCAGCAGCAGCAGCNCAGCAGCAGCAGCAGCAGCAGCAGCAGCCGGAGAAGGGGCAGCTGGCAGATGCTTTGCTGCTGCGGATAGAGCCAGGGTAAGAGAGGCTGCTGCACGGCCGCAGCAGCCGTGCAGCTCGCATCTATCAGTATCACCTCCAGCCGCACCTCTGCAGCAGCGCAGCAGCAGCACGAAAAGAAGAGAAACTCAAGGTGTACAGACAAATCCTCCTGCTGCTGCTGCAGTGCCAGCGCCAGCAGCATCTACTTTTGCTGCTGCTGCTGCTGCTGTGCATCTGCCTTCTCTCGCCCGAGAGATTCTCCGCATTCCCCCAATTCAGGTCAATAGACGTAGGCTGGAGAAGGGACAATACAAACAGGTGCAGCAGCTGCAACAACTGCAGCAGCTGCAGCAGCAGCAGCAGCAGCAGCAGCAGAAACAAGAACGCTGCAGGCTGTACATTCCTCAGCTGCACCTACATCGACGCACCTCGAGCATGAGGACCGCAGCACTCCGAGAGCAGCTGCAGCACTTGCTGCAGCGAAAGCAGCAGTTGCTTCTGCAGGAAAGGCTGAACAGCAGCAGCAGCAGCAGCAGCAGCAGCNCAGCAGCAGCAGCAGCAGCAGTACCTGGATCCCTATGGGAGCGCATCGCACAGCGAGTTTGCACCAGTGGACCCAACAGCAGATGCAGACGTTGCAGCAGCAGCAGAAGCCGCAGCTGCTGCAGGAGCGTCAGAAGCAGTGGCAGCTGCTGCTGCGGTTTCTGACTCGGCCTCCACGCGTGGTGCAGCTGCAGCAAGAGAAACAGCAGCAGAAAGAGCAGCAGTAGCAGCTGCTGCTGCTCCCCTTGCTGCAGCTACAGCCCCTGGTGCAGCAACTGCCTCTGCAGCAAATGAAGAAGACGGGGGGACGGCTGTCTCCTCAGCTCCGCCTTCTATTCCCACGGAGCTGCCTTCTGAGGTTCCGCAGCAGCAAGCGTTTGCTGCAGCAGCAGCAGCTGCAGCAGCTGCTGCTGCTGTTGCTGCAGCCGGATCATATGATGAATCAAAAGAAGAAAGCTGCGGAGAGGAAGAGGGGGAGACAACGCATGCCTCTGCAACGTCGGAGCTTGTTGCAGCAGCTGTAGAGACAGCAGCGAGGCAATGGAATACAGGAGTAGCAGTAGCAGCAGCAGCACCAGCACCAGCAGCAACATCAGCAGCGGCAACAAAGTCAGCAACTGCAGCAACATCAGCTGCAGCAGCAACAGAGTTGCCACCTCAAATATTGCACTGGGAGCAGCTTAACAACAGCTCGCAGCAGCAGCAGCAGCAGCAGCAGCAGCAGCAGTCAAGTACGCCTGCAGCCGCTGCTGCACAGAAAGCTAGAGAGGCAGCTATACGGGCGGCTGCAGCGAGTAGGAAGGCAATCTCCGCAGCTGCAGCAGCAGCTAGGGCAGCAGCGACCCCGCTACCCCGAAGCAGCAGCAGCAGCAGCAGCAACAGCAACAGCAACAACGAATTACAGAGGCATCCCAGTCCTCCCTTCCCCAGGAGGAACAGCGCACAGCTGCCTCCCGTTGGTGCAGGCTGTACCCGTCGAGGTCCACCTGGCCGCAGCAGCAGCAGCTGTAGCAGCAGCAGCTGTAGCAGCAGCAGCAGTAGCAGCAGCAGCAGTAGCAGCAGCAGAAATGGCCCAGGTGGCCACTCTGTAAGACACTTCGCCTCTGCAGCAGGCGCGGTTGCGGCAAGATACGACACCGCCCCTGTCAGCTCTGCTGCTGCTGCTGCTGTCGGTGTTGCTGCTGCTGCTGCTGCAGCTAATGCAACTAATCCAATGCAGGGCTCTAATGAAATAAAACATTTCGGCATGGCTGCAGCAGAAGGAAAAAATACTGCTGCAGAAGAAAAACAAAAGGAGGATATTCGTGCATATTCGCATGCAGCAATTAAAAAAACCAGGGAAACTCTACCTTCATACAGCAGCAGCATCAGCAACAGAAGTAGCAACAGCAGCAACAGCAGCAAACGCAGCAGCAATAGAAGTCAAGCAGAGGAAGAGACTGAAACCTTAGAGGAGTATCCGCACGGCTCTATGATACCTGACAGCAGCAGCAGCAGCAGCAGCAGCAGCAGCGGTGGGGGCCGTTCCCGTCCTCGTGTTCTGCTTATGCAGCTGCGCCTCATGCAGCAAGAAGAGCAGCAGCGGGCAGCAGGGCTCAACTACCTGCAGCAGAAGCAGCAGCAGCTGCAGCGGCTGGCGCGAATGGAAACAGCAAGGAAAGCCAAGGCTGAAGCGATAGCAGTAGAAAAGATACACAGACGAATCGCCAGTAAGCCTAAATCCTAAAAACAAACAAACATAACTCGTCTGCTGCTGCTGTTGCCGTTGCTGCTGCTTGAGTTGCTGCAGCAGCAGCTACAGTCAAGATACCTCCGCTTCCCTGCTGCAGCTATATAAGTAAAGCTGATGCAGCAACAACGCAGTAGACGCTTGTTTAAACCTAGTAAGCTGCGTTGCCTCTCAGTGTACGTACACCCCAACCATGTGCTGCTTGTGCAGCGCTAGATGCACTGCAGCAGCAAGTGCTGCAGCAGGAAGCAGTGCGCAGATGCACAAGCGCTTTGCAGCAGCAACAAATGAAGAAGCGACAGGAGAAAAGACAAAGCCGGCTCTTGCAGAGCATGAACAATGTTCAACAGCAGCAGCAACAGCAGCAGCAACAGCAGCAGCAGCAGGATGAGGAGAGCGGGGTCATTCTGCTAGGATTCGAGCCAGCGGTATGCCCTGACAGAGACAAAGTCGCCGTTCCTTTCTGTCCGTAGCTGCTGTAGCTGCACCTGCTGCCCTTGCTGCTGCTGCTGCTGCTGCTGCTGCTGCCGTCGCTGCTGTTGCTGCTGTTGCTGCTGCTGCTGCACTCTGCTTCTCCTACGCTTCGCTACATAGGGTGTGTGGAGCCCCGTTTGCAGCCTCCTTCATTTCTCCCAGCAGTATTTGAGCACAAGCGAAGAGAGGCGGAGCAGCAGCGGCTCACCAAGGCAGCAGCATACGGCGTGCTGCTGCAGCAACAGCAAGCCTCTCTAGGCCGCCTGCAGCGGATGCAGCAGGAAGCAGCTGAGCAGTGCGACATTCTTACTAACATTCAAAGGAGTTTCTGCAGCAGAAGCAGCTGTTGCTGCACCACACACTACCACTGTCTGCACTAAAGAACAGCTGCTGCTGCTGCTGCTGCTGCTGCAATGCGCTTCTGCAACCCTACAGTTGCTGCTGCTCACTCTGCTTCTCCTTGTCCTGTTGCTGCTACGCAGGCTGGCCGCTGCTGTTGGCTTTCCTAATTTCGAGCTGACACACTGTGAAGCGTAATGGAAGTTCAACTGCTGCTGCTGNTGCTGCTGCTGTAAATGTCTATTCTAAGGGCAGCAAAGACAGCAGCAGCAGCAGCAAGCGCAGCAACAGCGATAGCCACACGTGTCAGTAGCTGCGGATGCAGGATATGCAGAAAACTAGAATGCTGCTGTTCGCAATACAAGAGGTAGAAAGTCATGCAACAGCAGCAGCATCTGCTGCGTTGCTGGTGCTACACGCACAAAAATCTGCCTTACGGTGCCGATGGCGGCAGCTGCTGCTGCAGCAGCTGCTGCTGCTACAGCTGCTGCACCCCAGCCGATGACTGCTATTGCTGCTGCTGCTACTGCTGCTGATGCTGAAGAAGCAGCTGCAACCCTTAGAATTGCTATTCTTACCTGGACGCCCAGTAGCAGCAAGGGCGCCCAAGTGTTGTTGTAGTGATGGTGTTGACGCGGCGGCATCCGCCGCAGCCGCTGCAGCAGCAGCTGCAGCTGCAGCTGGAACAGCAACGGCAGCAGCTGCTGCAGCCACAACTGCAGCAGCGGCTGCTTCTGTTATCACAACTACAATGCTTTTCCATCTTTGTCACTCTTGGGTTCTCCTTGTGGTGATATCTTCGAAAGAGAGCCGCCAGAAGAAATGGGGCTCGTGTTGCTTGCTGCACGCTTAGGCACCGCTGCCTCAGCAGCAGCAGCAGGAGAAGCAGCAGCAAGCTCATCAAAGGCAGCAGCACCAAGACCTTGCTCCCCAGCCTCAGCCATCGAGTCTAGCTGAAAGAGGCCTGGCTTAGGCGCTGGCTTTCTTCTGGAGTGTATGAACAGATACACGCAGCTGACTACAAAAAATACAAAGTACACCTGCAGCATACAACAACAGCAGCAGCAACAGCACAGACAGATATACACAAGTAGAAGCACAACACACGAATAGCACGAGGAGCAACTGAAAGGCCCACAGCTACAGGGAAAGCATCAGCAGCAGCAGTTTCAAAGTCAGCAGCGACAGCAGCAGCAGCAGTTTCAAAAAGAGCCATAGCAGCAGCAGCAGCACGCATAGGATGATGGGCTGGACGTACACCCGCACATATATACGGCGCCATGTACTGTTCCTCCATCACTTTTGTGTCGAGCTCTATTGAGGGCGATTTCTGCTGCATGAGAAATCCTAAGAGAAGCAGAAAGACAACTCCAAATGCTGACAGAAACGAACAGCAAGTGGCCAAACACGGCCAGCTGCACACCATTTTCCCTGCTGCTGCAGATGCTGCTCAGTTGTAGCTGTACTGGTGTTCTGCTGCGGCTCCTCTGGTTCGTTGGAGCCGATTATACTGCTGCTGAGACACGCAGCAGCTCCTGCAGCGCCTGCTGCTGACTCGAAAGCTTTTCTTCAGCTGGAAAAACCCAGAACCCAGGCTTATGATGCAGCTGCAGTGTTTATGCAGCTCGTCGAGATGCTAGCTAATCAAAACCGTACGGATGACGACGCGATCTGCTCCGGGGGCTAGTGATGCAAAAGCAGCTCTGTTCCTGCTGCTGCTGTTGCTGCAGTTGCTGCAGTGTGAGGACAGTTGTGTTGCTGCTGCCCAGTAATAGGGCAGAGTTTTGAGGTTTAAGGCGTCGAAGCGACGAGTGACGATGAGGGGCCCGAAGCTGCTGGAACGCACGGGATAACCTCAGCTGTTTTATCCCGCCAAACACAACAAAAGAAACGATAGGGACTAAAGAAACATCAAAAAAACACGAAATCTAGGGGCGCAAGGACCCGCTGCTGGCGTCGAGGAAGTTCATCATTGGCTGGGCCCCCGAAAGGAGGGTCTTCTGGAGAGTTAAGGAGAATCCCTTTACTTGTGGCTGATTCAAATTTCGTTAAAATTTGTCTTCTGGTGTCTCGACAGCGTCATTGGGGTCGTTCTCAAACCAGAACTGCTGCTGCTGCAGCGACAGCGAGAGCAAGGCTCCGCATACTCCGAACGGGGCTTGCTTGCTGCTGCTGGTGGTGTGTTGCCTTGGGGCCGCTTTGCAAATCTAGTTCTTATTAATTATCACCTTTCAAACTGCACTCGTAGTCCACCAAGAGCATGACTATCGGCCAGCTCCATAACAACCATAGGAAAACCCCCTACACCGGCTTCAACCAAACGCATCTCTTGCAGCATGGAGAAAGCGTTGCCTTTGCAGGGAGTTAGTAGGTAGTTGAAACTTCTAAATGCCCCCTTTCTGACGAGAGTATCGGATTTCAACCACATTCAGGTTCCGGTTCCCGTCTTACCAAATCGCACTAGAACTTCGAGCCCAAGTGACTCGCCGAGTTTGGCGTCGCCACTTCTATGCTATATGGGGTGTCAATATTCTCGTTTGTGCCTTTTCATATATCCAGTCACGAGCACTTGAAGGTGTGTTTCTATGCTGCCTGAGATGTTGGTGTTGGGCTGTCCGCGTGCGCTATATTACCAGTGGAGTATTCCTTCGAATTCAGCCACAAATCTTGATCTCTATATACCAGTTATAAGGCTCCAAAACGTACGGCTGACTCTGCAGCCGAGCCCGAGCACATCAGTAGGTAGCACCACCCACCTGCGCTGGGTGTAACAATAGTCCTCGGCTGCAGCATTGTAGCACGCAAGTCATCCCTGTCTACAAGGGCAACCACGGCCCCTTCGCTACATGCGCTATTACTATAGACGATCGTTGAACGTTTACATGGCATTCCGTAACCAGGTTGAGAAACAGTTGAACAACACACACGAACTTCATACAATACAGCCGTACCTTCCTCTGATGCTCCACCACAAGCAACACAGCACCCTAAACCGGGTAGTTCCGCAGTATCCACTGGTCATTTACTGAGACGTGCCGTTCGGTTCGGTTGTATGCCGCACTTTGACGCTGGCATCCCAACGAAGCTCAAAAGATCGGTTGAGCTGTGAGCAGTGCGCAACAGTAGTGCCCACGTGGGCTGCGGCCAGCCAGCTGCGAAAGACAGTTTCTGCAGGGCTCCCCAGCCGCTGAATTGAAGGTAACGAAAACTATCTGGAGATCTGCCGGGGTCACCTACAGCTACCGTACGGTGAACATGGCGCGCAGCCGCGAAATATGAGGAAAATGGGAGAGCTGGCGGCAGCACCGTCGGTTTAGCTGTGCGTAAAGCCCCGGGCCAAGATCAACGGATAATCTCAATAGTCAGATTGAAGATCTGAGCGACTTTTTAAACATCAGAAAGCAACGGACACCGAATCGTTGAATGCAGCCAGAACTTCAGCTTTGCTGGACATATCCAAATACTCCAGAGTGACTTGAACAGGCAATATTCAGAAAACCTCCCGGGTTGTCATTGTGTAGGGTATCTCCTCCGTCCTGGAAATGCCAGGACCACGTTGCAGAATACTGTGCCTGGCCCGTTAGGCGTACGGAGAATACGTCAGCCGGCGCGTTCCTAATACCCTTATTATCAGCCGAGAGAGCTACCAAGCAACTCTCCTCCCGTCGGAGCCGTGGAAACTCTTCTTCAGGTGTGTCAGGGACTGATGACCGGTTTGAACGGTGAAGTAGCCGCCCTATATGCAATCTCGCCGCTTCTTGGCTCCGCTCCACAGCGGAGGCAAAAGGTTTCCAGATTACCTTAGAGTAAAGTCCGCTTCCTAGGTACCATATACTTCTGCCAACGCATTTCCCTGATCGTTTTCTTTGTTCCCAAAGCGGCTAAGATCAAGGCAGCATGCGGCAGAGGCACTCGCTGCTTCAACTGGTGCGGCACCACGGCATCCCATGCAACTATATCCGAGTCCCCCTTCGATTTACGCACATACACTGTAGGGAACCGTTGTACACTAGAGCAACGAACCTGCATGCAAGTATGAATACCAGATCCAGACAGGGCGTGCCAGACCACAAATATTTGAAAACACTGGATTAATTTCATGCCTTAGCATGCTACGATGTAACCGACCTCCTCACTAGTTCATAGATCCGAGTACGTCAAACCACTGCAAGGACGTGAACCCTTCTAGACGCCTACCAATATATGGCAAGCACTCCCATCCCAACCAGCGAGGAATCAGCAGAAAATGATGGCAGGTGCTTCAGCCGTAGATAAAGCTGCAAACGTCACCGTCAGTCTCATCGAAGGCCATTATAGCTGAGAGGTTAAACGTTCCCGTCGTTCCAGTTTGTGGGCACTCACCCACTCACGTCCCAGGTTCACAGAGTTCCATCCGAATCCGCCACAAGATAATTTATCCTCTACACACAGTTTTCATTTCCCGCTTTCATATCTCCTTTGGAACACATATTTTTCCAGGAGGCGACCTCAAATATCCTTCGTCATTTTTTGGAACCGTCTAAACCCGAAATCAAGAAGGAAGATAGTCGATAGTTGCTCGGCCCCCTCCGCAATCCGCACTCGTCCTTCATGGTTTAGAACCTTAAAGCCGCTTCTGCCTCACTTGTGCCCTGGGCAACTTCACAGCTTCACCACTGGTTGCCTGAAGTGAAGGCATGGCTTTGCTAAAGTCTACGTAAGTAGGAGAGAAAAGAGCTGCTGCTACGCGTGCCGGCGGCGTTCCCTCCGGTTCGCGTATCCCCCCTTCTGGCTCTCCTACAGCTGCCCCTTTGAATGGATAGTGACGCTCTTTGGGCCCCGACTGTCCGTCTAAGGAAACAGCAGGTTGCCTGCTAGGCCACTGCCAGCGTGGGTCCGCCGACCAAACCACACTATATGGGCCTAATTCGCCTTGCGCTCCGAATGTGCTACCAATCCACCCTAAAGGACCGCTTGGTAATTGTTCCTGTGGATGTTGCGACATTGAAGGCTCTTCGGCAGCCTTGAATGCCCCGACCGCCAGTAGAAACTCCCCACGCCCTCCGTATGCAGAGGTGGCAGCTGTCTCACGGACTTCGTGGTGGCCAGACACCTGGGTCAGTGGAGCCTCAGACCGCGGAAGAGGCAGTGCGCTTGTTGCCGATTCCGGCATCTTAGAACTCCCAGACTCTTGGCTAGCTGAATCCAATGTTACCGTGTGTCCTAATAAGGCCAAGCGTCCAGGCACGTCAGGGGGCTTCAATGGCAGAGGCATTCCCACAAGACCAGGCGCTTCAGGCGAGCTCAACGCCTGGGAAACCGTGTCGGGACCCGCAACCAACGGGAAGCCAGGGACGCCAGCAGCCAGCGACGAAAATGATCCACTTGCGACTGTAGGCGGAGCAAAGCTCTGCGACGCATCCCCAGCCCCTGCAGAAGCAGAATTCCCTACATGCTCTGAAAAACCCAATCCTCCAGACGATGCAGAAGTCGCAGGAGCGTCTAAGCGTTCTGACGCCTGACGGGAAGACGCCTCCTCTGCAGCAGGCTCCTCAGGTCCCACTGCGGCTTCAGCAGAGCTCAACTCCTTGGGAGAGCTTGAGGTCGTGCTTACATGTATGGCAGGCACTTCCGCTGAAAGTGGAGGCTCTACCGGCTGCACATCTGAGCGGACATCTGTTGGCCCCGAGCGTTGCTGACTCATCTGCTGTTGCCGTAACCCCAAAGGAGTATTGAGGAGATCCTTTAGAAGTTCTTCGTCGGGTTTCGGGGGAACTTGGCCGATTGCTCGAATCATTCTGGGAGCTACTATCCCGAACCTCAAGCCCTCACATTGTCTGCCGCGCAGCCAGTTACCGAGCACTCTGTCTTGAAACACCTGGTCCCTGCGCATGTCAGATGTCTGGAACAACTCATCCAGATATTCTGCTGCAGCATCATCCGGGGGTTGTTCTCCCGTCTGTTCGAAAGCGACTGTCAGCAGGTGCATGCCATGCTGCACCTGTTTCAGCGCCACTTGCTGCAACTTCAGTAACCGGGATAGTTTCGAGAGAAGCTCCAGGCGAGGCATCGAAGACCCCTCGAAACGCATCTTTGGCACATCCGGTAGTAACTTACGCATGCAGCGGATGTGATGCAAACTGGTGCGAGATACGCGCTTACCCTTGAAGAAGTGGCTGAAGAAATCGGCCTCATCCGTAAGGTGTTCCAGTGCGGACACTACAGAGTCCCGCTCTTTAAGCTGTAGCAACGAACAAACTGCAGCCAGCTCCACTACACAGAAACGCAAAAGGGTCGCGAAGCCCTTCACAGAAAAAGACGGAGGAATGCGAAGCAACGCGTCTCTATTCTCCTGCATTGCCTCAACCAAATCCGACGTGCAACGTTTGACTTCCAGAAGGACCTGCTCTCTGCCAGGAAGTCCGCCTTCTACTGCAGGGCCTGCAGGCTCTCCCGGGCTCCCAAAGACGCAGGGCTCCCCAGAAACGTGCTGCTCCTCCCCAGCCGCAGCAAGCGACCTCAGGACGCCTGTGGGCGTACTTCTAGAAGCCAGATGCCGGGCGCAACGAAGGAGAAAGTAGGCCATCACAACCGCAGCCAGGGCAGCAAAACCCACACGATGCACCTGCAGGCGCCGTTGGCCACCTGGTCGGCTTAGCGAGAAACGCAAAGGAGACTCATTGCGGTGAGGTTTGTGTGGTATTGTGGTATCACTAGGCCACAAGAACCCCTCGCCAGTGAAATACATCGCCTCGGCGCCTGCCTGTCCGCTGCTCGGCGGGCCATGCCTCGGTGGAGCGGAGGGTGCGCCATGTCCTATGTTCTGCATTGGCGCACCTTAACAGTGATGCGAAGAGGGAGCCCAACAGGGTCAAACTTCAATATGACGGAGGCGATCTGGTAGAAGGAAGGCCAGGGTACCCTAGTTGCCAGCAGCAGCTCGGGATATCAGTGTGCGTCCGCAGCCGGACGACCAGTTTACAATTCCCATCTTGTTTATCCTGAAGAATAATGCTGGTTTGTTATGGGATCATTACAATCATGAGGGTTGCTAGGAACTCATCAGTCGGGTAGGAAGCAGTAAGCGACTTTCTACCTTCATCCGTTGATGATGGAATGCCGTGGTGTGGCGCAGCAGCAGGCATACAACGGCGGATTAACAACGTCTCACACTGAGATGCTGCGTCTCTTCAAAAATTTGTATAAAAAGCAATACTGAGCTATCTCTTATTTGAGTGTTCCGTCTCTTAATCCGTCGAGACACAGATGCATGTGGGGCCGCCTTCGTGCGACATCATCAGCACTGGTCCAAACTAAGAAGTGCAAGTTGCACAATGAAGTGACCCGCTGTCCCTTTGAAGGGTTCAACTTTGTACGTAATCGATACCATTGTAGAACGAATTCTAAGAGTTGCGATCATTGCAGAGCCTGATCACCCGTCGACACCGCCTCAGAATTGCACCGAATCGGAATTATCGCACAGCTAGTTGCTGCTGCTAAAGCACGGCCTCTTGGAAGGCCTCATTTGATTAGAAGAGAGGAACCGTAGGTTTTCATGAATCACTAGGTCATGGCAAGACCGAAGTAACTTCCAAAGAGTGTGATTAACTTACGTGGCAGGCGAGGAACGCGGCTTCGATCTGCGGTGAACTACCCATCGGCGTCTCTTCCTATTCGGCGCACTCGTCTTGTGTAGGTATTCAGGCTTGTAGTATTGTTTGTGCCCTTGCTTATCTGTCTGTGCGTTGTGCCGATCCCGCCCCTCATTTTTTTTACCCTGGCTCTCGCTGCGGTGCTTTCGCGCCAATAGCTCTATCGCATCTCTGCATGTTCACATCCCAAGCTCGCATCTGTCTCCCTTCCATTCCTTTTGTGTCCGCCGTGGGTACGCGTAACTGTCCAAACACATGCAGCCCAGAGCAAACGCAACCTCCAGGACTGCGGTGACGTATTGATCCTCTGTATTTGTACAGCATCTCCGCTTCTTAGTAGTTTGGGACTCTGCTTGAATGCAGTGTTTACGGTTGCGGGTTAACGCAAATGTGGGACGGAAGACGGAGCAGTAAAATGCAGATGTACAACTATGGAACAACGTACGCGTGCATGCGTGCACCGCTGCACGCGTGTCCAGTGGAAGAGCACATGCATGCAGATACTCCTGTGCTACAGGACAGCTACGTCATAACGGGGAAGTCCCACCATTGTTGGTGCATCACCTGATTGCGGTTTGGCAAGTACGTAAGGATATGGTGAACTATCCCTTGTGTCAGTGGTTGGCGATCGTATCAACGCACGACTAAAATAGCCTACGCGGAGAGGAACGCTCTGCACCGGTTTTAGACGGTCTCAGTGAATTGCATCATACCAAACAATACTGTCAGGCTGTTAGCTGCTGATGCAGACAGTGCCGATGGCTCTTCAGCAGTTGTTGGCCCAGAAAAGTGAGGAGGCAGCCATACTAACATGCTTACTGGACAGCCCTTACCCCTTCTCGCGGAAAAGAATCCGTACCACTCCGAGTAATGGGGCGGACTATGTTGGATCCCCCACAGCTTCACGGGCTGCAACGGAAATCCGTGCCTCCTGAAGTATTCATTGGCAGGATTGCGCACGAAGGGGTTTCTAGGTGCTTGTAAGCAAGTAGACGAGTCTCCCGTGATGATAATGAATATGGCAACTGCCATAACGAAAGGTGATTGATGATGCCTCAGTCTCAGTAACGGCGGGAGCATTCCAAGCGTCGACCGTAAGGCTTGTACAGGTAACGTCGCCATGCGCGTCCACCGCCTTACACCGAGACGAATGCTTCCAGGCTACTGGATCAATGAGCTCTGCGCACCATACAATAAATTCCTATGTCTTACTTCGTCTACGTCGCTCCAGCCGTTCCAATCGGTGTTATGGTCATCTTCCGAGGATTACAGGCTGAACCATTACGCGCGCTATTGGAATATTTCCAACCCCGTCGGCTTTGCTTAGCCTTCTCAACTGATGTTCTTGCAGAACAAAGCCTTGGGTCAGGAGGGAGCCTACACTCCCGCCCATTCCCTCCATACACGATGGACTCAGTTCTATCGTATTAAATCTCTTACGTGCACCCGTCGTAGCTCTCCTTGAGACAGCAAAACTAGACTACTTCTTGCCAGTCTCGCCCCTGGGGGCCAGAAGTGACAGCAGGCCTTTGCTCGGATCTCCAAAAGCTGGATAAAAGAGAGCTGCTGTTACGCCTGCAGCTGGTTCTGCCTCTGGTTTGTCTGCTCCTACTGCTGGTTCTCCTACTGCCACCCCTTTGAATGGAGGCTGAGACTCTTCGAGCCCGGATTTTCGTTGTAGGATAACCCCAGAATGAATGCCAGACAGCGGCCGGCGTGTGACGGCTGCTATTGGGTGGGCAGGCGCACCAGGACCCACAGACGAGCGTTGGACGGCTGCTGGCATGCTTGCTGGCTTGTTGAAACGCCACCTGCTGGAAACACCATGAGCGGCGGACAGACTCTGGCCAGAGGCATGTCGATGAGCGCTAGGCTGCACCTGTGAAGAAACTGCCCTCGTTTCCCCTGAAGACTTGTGCTGAGAAGAAGGCGAGCGAGGTGCAAGCATACCACAACGGCCTTGCTCTGCTTGGTCCCCGTGCGAAAGTTCATCCTCCGACTCGAGCTCCCGTTGGGCCTGCGATGGACCGCCTTTCCATACTTGAAGATCTCCCGATAGTGGCATGCGCGGCGTTTGCCAGGATGCCGACCCCACAACGGGCTCTACAACCCACTGGGGCTCGGATTCAGCTACCAGCACTTCGGATACAGAAGTCAAGGGGGTCCCAAGAGTTTCGAGGTGACCAAACAATTGCGGTGGTGGGGATTGAGACGGCCTGAAACGCCCGACTGAAATTTGCGCGTCGGACGCCTTTAACCTTGCAGACACTTTAGCTGAATCCCATGTCACCGACTGCTCCGAAGGGGTTGACGTTCGAGACACTTGAGCTGAACTCAGTGGCAGAGGCGTTCCCAAGGGAGCAGATGCTTTCGGAGAGCTCGACGCCTCCGAACCCCTGTCGATACCCAACATAGGCGGGGATGCAGGGACGCTAGAGACCGTAGACGGAAGAGATTTACTGACGAAAGTAGAAGGAGCAGAGCTCCAACGCGCGACCCCACCACCAGCAGCAGTAGCAGCCCCTACACCCCCAGCCAAACGCAATCTGTCAGACAATGCGGAAGTCGCAGAAGCGTCTAACCGTTCTGATGTCTGACCAGCAGACGCTCCATCTCCAAAAGGCTCCCTAGACTCCCCTGAGGCTTCAGCAGAGCTCGATTCCTTCGAGGGGCTTGAGATCGTCTCTGCTTGTCCAGCACGGACTTGCGTTAGAAGAGGACCCCTAAGCTCCTGCGCATTTGTGTCTGCATTAGCTGGCACGGAAGTGTGCTGCCCCCCCTCCTGTTGCCTTAAGCCCAAAGGGGTATTGAGGAGCTCCATGAAAGCTTCTTCGTAGGGCTTTGGGGGACTGGCGACAATTCCTTGAATTATTTTTGGAGATGCCAATCCGAAATGGGTGGCCTTAACATGTTTGTGTAGCAGCCAATTGCCGAGCACGCGGTCTGAAAGTACATAGTTCCTGCGAGCATTGGCTGTGTGGTACAGCGCAGTCAGTTCTTCTTTTACAGCTTCATCCTCGGGGGACTGTGCATGTCCTTTGAAGCAGAGACCCAGGAGCCGCACGCCCTCCTGTACCTGTCTTAGTGCCACCTCCTGCAACGTGAGCAACTGAGTAAGCTTCGAGAGACGCGCAACGGGAGACATGGAGCTCCCTGCGAAGTCCATTCTGGGCAACTCCCGCAGGAATGCATTCATGCAGTTGATCTGACGCAGAGCAGTACGGGGTACTCTATGCGCCCAGAAGAGGGGACCAAAATAAGCAATCTCCCACTTAATATAGCCCACTGCTTGCACCACTGGCTGCCGCTCCCGCTGCTGCAGCAACGAACACAGGGCAGCCAGTTCCACTACGCAGAAGCGCACCAAGATCGTGAACCCTTTCACAGAAAGAGACGGATGTATGAGGAGCAACGCGCGTCTGCTCTCATGCATCAACTGAATCAAATCTCGTGTGTAGCGATTGACTCGTATAAGCACTTGTTCTTGCTCAGGATTTTCGGCACCTACAGCAACCCCTGCAGGCTCGTTATGCCCCGCGAGTGCGCAGGGTGCAT
The DNA here is from genome assembly GCF_000499745.2 of Eimeria mitis. Lineage (NCBI taxonomy): Eukaryota > Apicomplexa > Conoidasida > Eucoccidiorida > Eimeriidae > Eimeria > Eimeria mitis. Next base: position 34,860 of record NW_013569068.1, on the reverse strand, counting down.
GAGGGTTCTCCCCTTCCTCACCAGCCGCAGCAAGCGACCTCAGGGAGCCCTTATGCATATTGATGTTCCCCACATGCCTGGCGCAACGGAGCAGAAGGTAAGTCATCACAACCGCAGCTAGTGCAGCAAAACGCACGGGATACACCTGCGGGCGCCGTTGGCCACCCGGTCGGCTTAGCGGGAAACGCAAAGGAAACTCATGACGGTGAGGGTTGCGTGGTATTGTGGTATCACTAGGCCACAAGAAACGCTCGTCAGTGAAATGCATGGCCTCCGCCTCCGCCTGTCGGCTGCTCCGCTGGCCATGACTTGGCGGAGCTGAGGGTGCAGCCTGTCCTTTGTTCTGCATTGGCGCACCTTAACAGTGCTGCGAAGAGGGATCGCGAGTGGGTCAAACTTCAATATGACGGAGGCGATCTGGTGGAGGGCAGGGCAGTCTCCCCGCGTAGCAGACCCCAATTCGAGGCGTCAGTGTGTGCCCGCTGCCGGACGAGCAGTTTAAAATTCTCATCTTGTTGATTCTGAAGACGAATATTGGTTCGATATGGGATTATCCCGTTTATGAGCGAGTGCCAAGGGCTCATCACTCTGCTGGGAAGCAGCGAGCGACTCACTACTACGCGTCTCCCGATAGTGGATTGACGCGTGGGGTGAATCGAGAGGAGGTATACAGCCGCTCATTAACACAGTTACATAATTAGGTGCTTTCTCTTCGAAAAATTCGACTCGCATATATTTATGGAACGTTTTTTATTTTAGTTATTCGTCGCGCAACACAACGAGGCACAGCTGCATCGAGGACGAACATCGATCTGCCCAGTGGTCCATCATCTGAGATGCAGTTGATACAATGAAGTGACCCGCTATCCCTTTGAAGGGTTCTCCTCTGCGCATAATCGATACCATGCTAGAACGAATTCTAAGCGTTGAGATCAATGCAGAGTCTGATAACAAGTTGGCACCGCCTCAGAATTGCGCCGAATCATATCTATCTCGCAGCTGGTTGCTGCTGCCAAAGCAGGGCCTCTTGGAAGACATCCATTTGACTAGAAAAGAGGAACCATAGATTTTCATGGATCAGTAGGTCATGGCAAGATCGAAAGAACTTCCAAAGAGAGTGATTAACTTACGTGACAGGCGAGGAGCGCGGCTTCGATCTGCGGTGGCCTACCCATCGGCGTGTCTCCCTATATGGCGCACACGTCTTGTGTAGGTATTCAGGCTTGTAGTGTTGTTTGTGCCCATGCTTCTCTGCCCCTGCGTTGTGCCGGTCCCGGTCCTTCCTTTTGTGTCCGCCGTGGGTACGAGTAACACTCCAAGCACATGCAGCCCAGTGCAAACGCGGGCTCCAGGACTGCGGTGACGTATTGGTCCGCTGTACTTGAACAGCATTTCCACATCTTAGCAGTTTGGAACGCTGCTTCAATTCAGTGTTTACGGTTGCGGGTTAATGCAAATGTGGGACGGATCAAGGAACAATAAAGTGCAGATGTATAACTATGGGACAAGGTACGTGTGTTTGCATGCACCGCTGCACGTGGGTGGTGCTTGCATGCTCAGGTGAAGAGCCTTCATGCAATAACTCCTGTTTTACAGTACAGCTAGATCGTAACGGAGAAGTTTCACAATTGTCTAATTGTTCTGATTGCGGTTTGGCACGTACGTACGAATATGGTGAACTATCCCTGTTGTGTGTGGGGATGCTGGTCGTATCCAAGCGGGACAAAAATAAGTAAGGAGAAACGTTCTCCACCCCGTTTTAGAAGGTTTCCCTGAATTGTATTATACCCAACAATACTGTCAGGCTGTTAGTTGCTGATGAAGACAGTGCCGATGGCTATCCCCATGAAAGAAAGAGGAAGCCACACAAACATGCCTGCTGGATAGCCCTCAGCGCTTTTCACGGAAGGGAATCCGCACCACTCCCCGTAGTTAATTGCTCACAGCTTCACAAGCTGCATCGGAAATTAGTGCCTCCTGAATTATTCATTGGCAGGATTTCGCACGCGAATGCTTCTTAGATCATGTAGACGAAAGGATAGATGCAGATCAGTTGAAATGCAAGCGGCAAAAACCAAAAAACAGCATATCAATTTCTCAGTGAAAAGCGAAAGTGGTAACATCCGGCGCTCTCCCCGCACGGCTTCTGCAGATGAAAAGCACTAGACGCCTCCACCATGGGGGCTACTGGATCGATGAGCGCCATGCGCTAAATGTAGTCCTGCATCGACCCATCTCTTCCAGTCGGCGTTACTGTCATCAAGCGGCTCTTCCGAGCTGGCCCATTGAACACTCCATGATAAGACTCGCAAGATCCTCAACTTTGCCGATCCTTCTCAGCTAAAGTCCTTGGTGAACCGAAGCTGGAATCAGGAAGGAACCTACGAGTCGACCCACTCCCATCCTACTCAATGGGTCAAGCTCCAGGGCGTCAAATATTATGTACTTGTTCTTTTTTCGCCTCGTGACAGCTAAAGTCGAGAGCTACTTATTGCCAGCCTCGCCGCTGTGCGCACGAAGTGAAAGCAAGGCTTTGCTAGGATCTGCAGAAGTCGAAGAGAAAAGAGCTGCTGTTACGCGTGCCGCTGGTGAGGTTTCTCGTTCCTGTGCCATTCCTGCTGGCTCTCCTACAGCCACCCCTTTGAATGGAAGACGAGTCCTTTTGGGCACCAAATGTCCCTCTAACGGAATCCCTGGCTCAGTATCAGGCGGCTGCCAGCGTTTCACTGCTTCTGGTGGAAAGCTGAGCGTACCACGCCCCCCAGGCGAGTGCTGCATATCTGGTGGCCTGCTTTCTGGGTCGTCGAGACGCCGTCTGCCGAAAACACCAGGGGCGGCGAAGATATCCCGGCCGGAGGCATATCGACGAGCGCTAGGGCCCCCCTGAAAAGAAGGTGCCCTCCTCTTCCCCGGAAGCATGTGCTGCGAAGGAGAGGCAGGTGCATGCCGGCCCCAAAGGCCGTGGTTTGCTGGGTCCTCTGGCCAAGTATCATCGTCCAAGTGGGATTCTGCCCGCTCTTTGGATGGACCACCTTTCCAAACTGGGAGACCTCCTGGTAGTTGCGTTTGTGGGTATTGCCACACTGACGACACTGCAAGGGCTTCAAGCAACCAACTGAGCATTTCAGGCACCACTTGCCCTGCGGGCGCAAGGGTGAGGGGGGCTCCATGGAGTTGGAGGTGGCCAGTCACCTGTTGTGGTGAGACGTCCGACGGCCCGTAGGGCTCTGCGGCTGTTGCCAAGTCCGACGCCTCTGAATCAACGTACACATTAGCTGAATTCGATACCGCCGACTGTCCTGAAAATAACACATCTCTAGATACTTCGGAGGAACTCCACTGCAGAGACGTTTCCGAGAAAGCAGAAGAGTCCGAAGAACTAAAGGTCTCCGGAGCCCCGTGAGAACCCGCCTTCGCCGGGAAAACGGGAGCTCCAGAAGCCGTCAACGGAAGAGATTTACTAGGAGCCGAAGCAGAACTCGAAGACGCAATTGCAGCCCCAGCAACAGCAGAAGCCCCCACACTCTCAGGCAATCCCAGTCCTCCAAGCAATGCAGGCCTCTCAGAAGAGCCTGAGCGTTCTGATGCCTGACTCGCAGATGCTCCAACGCCAGCAAGCTGCCCAGACTTCACAGAAGGTTCAGAACTGCTCAAGCTCTTTGACGGGCGCATGTTTGTCTCGACTTCGCCAGCGTGAGCTTCCGCTGGGAGTGGAGCCGCCTCCTGCTGGGGTTTCGCGTGGGCCTCAGTTGACCCCGACTCGCGCAGCTTGCCATGCTGTTGTGATTTGCCCAAAGGGGTATTGCGGAGCTCCTCTAGGAGTTCCTCGTGCGATTTTTCTGGGGCCTCGACGATTCGTTGAATTATGTTGGGAGCCGCGAGACCGAAGCGCGTGCCCTGAGCTTGTTTGTGGCGCAGCCACTGCCCGAGCTCGTTGTCTCTAAGTACATGGTTGCGGCGCACCTCAGTTGTCTGGTACAACGCATCCAGATGACTTTTTTCAGTGTCTTCCGGTAATGGCTCTCCCCCCTGTTGGAAATGGGCAGTCAATATGCGCACGCCATCCTGCATCTGGGTCAGCGCCACCTCTTGCAACGTGAGTAGCTTCTCTAGTTTCGAGATACGCTGGCAGCGCGGCATGGAATCCCCGGCGAAGTCTATTCTTGGCAACTCCAGAAGAAAATCATGCATGCATTGCATGTGACGCAACCTGGCACGGGATTTTTGATGAGATTTGAAGAATGAACTAAAGAACTCGATCTCTAAACCAACGACTTCTACCGCATCTTCCACAGGTTTCCGCTGTGCCGGCTCTAGCAACGAAGTCAGGGCAGCCAGTTCCACTACGCAGTGGCGCAACACGCTGCTGAACACCTTCACACTAAGAGACGCAGGCATCGAAAGCAAGCCAGTTCTGCTATCTTTTACCTCCTTAGCGAGAGCCGATATGTACTGTTCGGCTCCCTGGAGCACTTTTCCTTCGTCAGGGGATTCGCCAGATAAAGCAACGCGTGCAGGCTCTCCCTGCCCTCTTAAGGAAATAGGAACCTCACATCGCCTGTCTTCTCGGTCCACAGCGGACACAGACCTCATTACGCCCTTGGGCTTGTTCGTGGCTACCAAGTAACGGGCGCAGCGCAGCAGTAAGTAGACCGTTGCAAAAGCGACAAGGGCTGCGAAGATCACCGGAAGGATGTTGAAGCGACGGTGACCACGCTTTCGCTTTGGCCGGAAGAACAAGGGAGAGTCATTGCGGTGAGAGATGTACGGCCTCGTGGCATGGTTACTCCGCAAGGAACTCTCGCCTGCAAAATGCAGCAGCACGACGTCGGTCCCTGGGTTGCTCAGTTGGATATGCACTGGCGGAACGGAATGAGCAGCTCGTCCTGCCTTTTGCATTGGTTCTTGCGATCAGAGAAGAATAGGAGCCAGGAAATGCTGAAGGATCGGAAAAAGCCTCTGATTACCTCACGGGACCAAGATTGGTTGGAGGAAGGGGCCTGTCCCCGTCTTCGGAGGATCACTGTTGACTAAAATTCCTGGTATGCTCATCCCAAAGCCACAAACTCATCTACAAGCTCGCCATGTACATCGTCTGAGAACTAGAGGTTTCTTTCTTCGAAAATCGGCAGGTAGTGTTCTGCCTCCCGGAGTCGACATCGGTTGACCAGGCAAAATGTCGACAAGAAGAAGTTCGGACATCTGCACGTATAAATCAATCCGTCAATTACTAGAGTTTCCCCTAAATATAGCTTGAGAGCTGCTCAACTTGAGTCCCTGACAGTGGAACAACCCAAGCCGGAACTGTCTGGGGGGGGGAGCATCTGGACGCCTGGACCTCCGCTGCTCGTGAACGGCTGTGGGCTCCCGTTATTTTGTGGAAACGGCATTTTCTTCCGTTTGGAAGCATTTCCTCTATTCATAAAAAGGCGCTGTATACGACTGGCTGCATCGGAAGTAGGTGATTATTCTGGAGATGGAAGGCGCGCATCAATAGGCACGTGGTCTCGTGCGTTCAAGGTCGATTGGAGGACTGAGCCCAATTATTACATGACCATAGCCGTAACTTAGTTTTTAGGCATTCACTACACAAACTGGCATCAGGAGACGAAATATATCATCATTCCATCTATAGAGAAAGGGCCTTTTTGCGGCACGGCTTGTACTAGCAAAGCGTCTACACGTGTGTGCGATGCTGTGGCACGATGGTTCTGGAACGGCTGTCAGCGTTCAGCAGCAGATCCAGCGGAAGCTTTCCAACCAAACGTCCATGTGTATTAAACAATTTGCATAGGAATGCCTATTCCAGTGGGCATTCAGGACCAGCAGTGCCGCGGAAGTTCGAATTCACTCTCCCCTGAAATGCCACATCCCGGCATGTTGCGGGGCTAACGGAGGTACAACGTGAAATCCCGAGATTGGGCCTCAGCTTGCTTCCCTCTTTTAACATTTTCAACGTGCCAATATGTTTTTCTTTGTGTCTACTTTGCTCTTAAATTGGCCTAGATGGGCTGCGATGCCCTCCCGTCATAGTCTCTATGTCTGGGGACGAGAGGCTTGGAAGAGCCTCTCGTCCTCAAGCGTAGAGACTCCTACACCGTCAGGAGTAGAGACTCCTACACCGTCACCCCCAAACTCAGTCACATATCTGTGAAATAAAATGGTCTACAGTTGCGAAAAAACGCGTTGATGTAAAGAGCGGACAGTAAGAATTCAAGAGGAAATTGAAGCCAAAAGACGAAAAGAAGGAGAATAGGGGATGAGGTACACCAAAACAAAAACGGATGCAGCCCATGGCGAGTATCTCTTAACACCCCAAAAGTTCGAAAGATATGCATATTGGGCAGTGCCGTATGGGAAGTCCCCTAGAGCAGCTGCATTCCAAATGCGCTGTGACAGTAAAGACAATGATGGATGAGCCGGGGAGTGGTGACCGACGTATAGGCCTAACGGAAGCTTCCGCGGAGCTCGGGGGCAGAAGTTCCACCCGAGTAGAAAGACAAAACCTGACTAGAGAGCCTCGAGCACAATAGCCGTAGCAGCGTCCGCCCCGTTGCATATGACTGCACAGCCATAGAGAAGCTCTCGTGCCCTAAGGGCAGCCGTTAGAGATAGCACCATCCTGATTCCCGACATACCTGAAAACGCATAGAGACAGCAGTAGAGCAACGCCCAGCTTGCTTAAGGCCAGCTCAATGAGCGCATTAGGGAAACTGTTCTGATCGCACCTAAAGGATGACCTAGACTTATCGCCCCGCCGTGAAGATTAACACGGGAAGGGCAGAGACCCTGCCGGCGCATCAGCAACAGAGGCAGTGCAGCAAAGACTTCATGGATTTCATACAGATCCGCCTGTACCCACAAAATGACAGCCACAACGAGGCGATCCATATCAACACACCAGCATACATGCTGGTGTGCCTCTTGCAAGCGACACCCGGAGATGAGTGGACACGGATGGACAAACGACCGCGAAACACACAATACCAGGCAGCAGCAGGCAAATATCGCCCGGACGCTAGAGGCAAAGAGGAACAAATACATTTGTTGGTATTTCCAGACACAGAGCAGCTACACAACACACGGCACCAAGCACACAGCCACGAGCATTCGATGAAATCCTAAGGACGACAGAAACAAACACACAGAAGCAGGAAAATAGAGACATATGCAGACATAGGAGACAGAAATAGAAACTGTGACAGAATACAAACGCAATTACACAGACTGGGAGAGACAGACAGACAAAGAGAGACAGACACGGAAGCAGACAACCGCCCGAGAATAGGGAGGCAGTAAGCCGTCCACCAGCAACTAGGCTACGGTTGCTGCCGTTCTGCAACAGAAGAAATCGCCCCGAATGCGTTGAGTTCGAAGAAGACAGCAACCGCAACAGAAAGTGCTGCCTTCCTCACCCTCTCTAGACCAGCCCGCCGGAGCGCCTTCACCATGGCCTGCTCAGCAACAAGAGCTAATGACGTGTCCCTGTCTGCTTGCGCGGCGTCAGCAAAAGCGAGAATCCTGCTCGCATAAAGAGACACCTCCCCACTACCACTGTGAAACTCAAACCTGCGCGTCTCCCTTGTGCTACTGAAGCAGCCAGATGCCGCTTTTCCTGCTGAGAGGCTGAGAGCAAGATGTAGACACCAAGGGGGACTTTGGATTTCCTAGACTTGCCTAGCGAGAGGCTTCAAGCCCCTTTTCCTTGCATCTTCATCGGCAGCCAGCACTACAGCTGCAGCACCATCCCCTAACTTGAAGGCATTTTCAGAAGTGGTAAGCCCTTCAGGACCGAACACAGGATTCGCTGAAGCAAGACGATCCAGAGAAAGTCGCTGCACTTCTTCATCGTGCTGCAGCAACCCAGACGTCTCCTGCTGCTGCTGTCGGCGTTGCCGGAAGGCTACTGCACGGCGTTGCTGCTCTTGATGCTGCTGCAGCTGAGGCACTTGAGGCGAACCAGCAGCACCGCTAGCGCGCTGGCTAGGCGTCTCTGCATAAGCACAGTTGCACAATATGACAAACCAAAGCATATTTTCTTATAATCTGCCTGCATGCTGCATAATGGTACTGCGGCTTGTAACGCAGATAAAGAAGCAGGTAGCAACTCGTTGCAGCTCCAGCAGCTGCCCTTGTCGAACACTGCTGGTAGTGACGTCTCCATCTCACCGCCCCTGCTGAGCAGTCGTCCTGAGATGCGGATACACAGAAACCTGCTTCCATAAACTGTATTACCTGTAAATGCTGTGGAGAAGGGCAGAAGGCCCTCGAGACGAAAGAATCCGCTGCTTGTTGCATCTGCGGCACGTTTGAAGCTCTGCACCGCGTAGTTGTCGCACTCCTCTCGACTTATTCCGAACTGTACTGCAGCGGCATCTGCCCACTGAAGAGCGACAGCAGAGGCAAAAAATACAGGAGGCTCTTCTTCACGACAAAGAGGCAGAGACAAAGAAGATATCGACAGAGGTAGGGGTTCTTCTACACAGGAAATAAAGAGAAAGAGATCCAAACATGACACTGCATGGTGGTGCGCGGATGGAGACAAGAGGAGAGAGAAAGGGGGATGGAGGGCAGCGGAGGGAGACGGCCGCTTACTTTCCCGGGCAACTGTTGATGTTCTGAGCCCCTGAGACCTTCAAATACGAGTGAGTCAACCAGCACGCCGTCTCCCAGCGTGTACCCGCCCTGTCGCGCCCTCCTGCAGCGCAAACTAGAAGCAAAAGCGACATCTGAGCTGCAACGCAAACGTTGCAGATAGCAACAAATAGAGAGGAGCTTCAGGTAGGCCCGAGTAGGAAAAGAGCAGCAGCATTTCGAGAGATAAACACCTTGCAACAGGATGTAAAAGCACAAGAAAAAACAACATAATCAGCAGAAACAGAAGGAAGGGCAGCATCATCAGCAGACATATGAGAAGCAACAGTAAGTGCAGCAGCAGGGAGAATAAATGTTTATACAAGAGGAGGTATGGAGCATTGCTGAGCGACTCAACGCCGACAGCTAAGGCCAGAGGAGTCTCGCCCAAAGCTACCGAAGTCGCCGCTAAACAAGCTGCCTTGAGGCCAGTAGGACAGCTGCCGTTCACGGTGTAGACAGAAGCAGACGCGGGAATGCCTGAAGAGACACAACAGCAAAACTAGACTTCAAGCCGACGAAGGAGACGATGAAACGGAGAAAGGAACAACCCTTTCCGCAATCAACCCATATCATAATACGTGCTGCTCTTGCCGCTGTTGTGGTCCCCGCTGCTCGACTCGCTGCTTCTCATGCAAACGCGTGCGCTGCTTCGCATGGGTAAGCGTGATCATTCTGTTATAGCAGTTGCAGCTGCAACAGGCAAAGCTAGGGGAGGCAGCAGGTAAAGGGCACAGGCTTGCGATGCTTCTTGTGCAAGTCGATTGAGTGTTTATATGCAAAAGAACGGAGAAAATGACAGAAGTGACGCAAGAGAGAGAGGGCGAGAGTCGGAGAGGACACATGAGACTTAATGCAGCTAGGAACAGCGGTAGGCGAGGAAATTGAGATAAGGGAAGAGGCAAACAGATCAAAATGCTCGACAAGACCAGCGTAGGAAATGTAGGGAGTGCTGGAGATGGAGCAGGAACAAGAGGATCCCAGAACTCTGGGGAGCACCTGCCTGCGCGCTGCAGGGCCGCGCGGAACGCGCCCTTGCCCTGTGACGATGAAACTACTTGGCCCACTACACACTGCTGAACCTCAGCAGGAGCAACTCCAGAACGCTGGAGGGCTCCTGCAGCAGCAGCAGCAGCAAGCCTTGGTGCCGGTGCTGCTCGAAGTGCCCCTAGAAAGCTACCAATGGGAGTTCGCGCTCCCCCCAACAGCACGACTTTCCGCGGCAAGAAATCTCTTTTCATGCTGTTTAATTAATGCAAAGCCCACCGGGAAAAACGAAAAACACAATTTCAGTGCAGTAGCAGCAACAGCAAAAGCAGCTGTTGCAGTGACAGAAGTCCGAAGACACCCTGTGGATTGCCCCGGGTGTCTTCGGCCTTGTATCGGACAACTTTTCGGCCCGTATATTGCGAAATTTTGGAAAATGTTAGAAAGGGAAGTGATTAGAGTAAATTATTTTCCTTCTTATAGAGGATTTTGAGCCAGATGGCCCATGGTGTAGCTACCGCCGATCGTATAGTGGTTCTCGAGGCCAACCCGCACAGGCCCAGGATAACTCGAGTGTGGCCAGTTACTCAATATATTATTCTCCTGACTATGTAGCTGAATATGACACCCACGCCCTGAGCTCAACACCCACGAGACCTGTGGACGTAAGAAGTAGGTCAGCTGCTTTTCGAGAAACTTTTACCTCATGCCTTTACCTTCATTGCAGCTCGCTTCTGTCCTTAATTAAGCTCAGAAAGGTAGCGTGCTTTACCTCAGAACGTACTTGTGGAACGTTTGCAAGCGTTTACACGCAACGTCCCAACACCAGGTGAAAGCATCTGCGCTAACTCATGCTACATCCATCCTCGAGTGATGGGCAGTGTTATTCGAGACTGACTGTACTCCGCAGAGCACAGAATATGGTGCCCTATAGATGAGACCGCCTTGTCAAGTTTCCGGATTGTGGGGCAGTGTTGTGCCCCGCCATTAGCCATTACAGCTTCGCGCTTCACTGCCAGATCGTAGCGCGCGAAGCGTTTTCGTTGCGTAAACAAGCGTTCTGCGTGACTTCTTGGTGGTCCTAGTATCATATTACTTCGTGCTGGGGCTCGATTTGTTAGGAGCTTATGAAGTGGCGTGGTGTTGTCGGTCAGCCAGATGGTCGGTGGCACAAATTGTCAGTGGTTTGTGCTCGAGGGGATTTCACCTTCAGCTAGTGGTCTCGCTATGGAAGCACAGGAGGCCCCAGTTTAGATGGCTTAGAACCACTTTGGTACAGCAGGGTTTGGAGGTGGATTAGGACGCTTCAGCTTCCCCCTAAGGCCCTGACAAGAGGTACAAGCTTACCCCCTGCGGAGAGGGGGAGACCAAGTGACACCAACGCCGCCACGTTTTCCCTTCTTTCTGTGCATTTCACTGCGGCAAATTCTTGTGGAGATGGTGGAATATTGTATTGCCTGGCACTACAATCTCAGTGCCGGCTAGGTCGGACCCACGGTAGGTAACAACCGGTTAGCATGAGCATCCTACGTGCAAGGGTCAACTAATCGTTTCATACGAGTGTAACAGGATGAGCAACCCCCATACGAGTGAAGTACCAAGACCGTGAAAGGGTGCAAGCGTGGCCGGTGAGCGGTGCGAGCATCCCACAGTGCTGGCGGGACGAGCCCGGGCAACAATCATAGCGGAAACCCAAAGGCAGTCTTGGACATCCTTTCTCCAAATGAATTGCCAGCATAACCCTAACCGAAACCCTGCATATCGTTTCCCCCTTCAATGTTACGAGTCGTTAAATGTTGTGCTCCCTTCGTATTCCTTTGGACTTATCTGCCTACCGCTCCACTCGAGGCCAGAATACGCCACGGCAGGGCATTGATTCCATTCGCCTGGATTCTATGGCGGTAGCTGTTAGTATTATTATTATCACGGAGATAATTTGTTATTGCCATGTCTAAACTGTAAGCGGCATCATCAGCTCTCAGAAACTTCAGGGTTTCTGAGCCTGCCCTGCTGAACCTGAACCCCAGGGCACCGCACGATGGGAACGCCACCGCCGAGCGTCCCCAGCGCCTTCCGCGCGAGATGTCTGCATGTAGGGGGATTATCGTTTTCTCGCGAAATATGTAGGTGGAGATACCAAGGAGATTTACTCAAACCCTCTTTTGTGACCTCCGCCTGCCTTCCCATCTCGATCCTCAGCCTGACCGCCAGGGCTAGCAGCGCGCGTCGGTCATTGGCTCCATATAACCCCTTCGGCTCTGAAAGCAAGATTGTCTGCTGCTGATAGATGCACTAAAGGATTGAATATGTCTCATTCCTAGGGAATATGCAGAGAAGCTTGCATTTCAGAGGCGACTTTGTGCACGGCTCCAGAGTGGTGAACGGTCGGCGAACGCCAATTCGGCTGCAGTTGTTCTCTTTCGCTTCTGCCATCCCCCTTCTGGCGTTTGCCATTTAATTTCCTATTTAAATGCCCTGCCTCTCTGTCGCTTGTCTTGAGCTGGAGAAGCCCGATGCACTTCACAGCAGCAACGGTACCGCGCCTTCGCCCAACATCGCTCCTGGGAGGAAGTGACAGGGCAAGGGAGGTACCGCCGGGAGAGGTTGCGCTGCCTGTTACTTTCAGGAGGATCCGACAGGGATGGAAAGGGGGATTTGAGGGTCTCAGCGTCAGTGTTGCGACCCTTGCAGCCGTTGCTGCTATTGCAGCAACTTACCTAGTGCTCCACTGTGCTCTGTATTTGGCGAACGCGCGCACGGACAGAGCAGCGCTGAGGTTTCTGTCAGGAGCAGAAGGGACAGCAAACAAAGACCATGGAGAGCCTTGCGGTGCGTTGGTTGGGAATCCCGCCGCCCCAGTTGCTGCTGATTCTGCTGAGGAAGGTGAAGGGAAAGCTCTTGTTAAGCCGGAGGCAGAGGAAGAATATCTTGTTGAGCAGGACGTGTTGAGGCGGGTTAGCACTTATGCCGTGGAACTGGCGAGGTTTATAAGGAGTGCCGAGCCTCTGCTGCGACGATTGAAGACCAAGTTGAGAGCCAAGTGCGTAGCAGCTCTGTTGCGTCTGTCTCTGATGGAGTTTGCAGCTGTGTTCACCTTGTTGGAAAGAAAAGAAAGGGCCGGCATGAACGAAACGATATCTGAAATTAGCAGCCGATTGTGGGACGTCCGCGCGAGCCTAGGCAGCAGAGGCATTTCCCGTCCACAGCGCCGGCACTTCAAATGTCTTTACGATTTCCTCGGTAGGATCACGGAAGTCGAACCCGTTGCAGCGAAACTCGCCGTGAGGCAGCGGCTGCTGAGGATCGAACACCTGCTGCAGCTGCAGGATGTGGCCTTAGGGCAACTTGACGCTGGGCTCTTCTGGCTGAGGGCGTCTATGAAGCGCTTGGAGAAAGCAAAGGCTGATGCCAAAGCTGCTGCTGCAGCTGCTCAAAGTACAGGTGCAGCTCACAGCGATGCTGCTGAAGCCTCTGTTGCAGCTCCTGCAGAGCTTGTACCTACTGCAGCTGCTAGAGTTGCAGCAGTTGTTGAGGCTATCGAAATGACCGTCCGCAAGCGCAGAGAGCAGGTTCTTGTCGATCCAGTTATCAGCCATTGGCTGCGGGAGGTGCATGTAGAGAGCCTTCACTACGGGATCATCAGCCGCGGCCGTCTCGAGGAAATAACTTTAAGACCCCTTCAAACCCAGCAGGAGCTCTTAGAAGACCTGCAATCCACTCCTCTTGGATCGGGAGACGATCCCGGTGAGAAGCTACGCCTCGTGTACGGAGACGCACGGGGAGGAACCGCCTCCTCTTCAGTCCCCAAAGCGCCCTGCCGAAAAGACAAACTTTCTCCTTCGGAAAAGCCGAGCCGTGTTGTTCGCGTTCTACGGCCACCGAAGCTCCTTGAACAAGGCTCAGGGAAAAAGGCCAGCGCGACGGGATCAGCCCCCGTCCCCGCCCGCCACAACAAGCCTGCTGCCTCGGCTGCTACTGCTGACGCTCCTGAGTCCTCTAGTTTGTCGATGCCAGGTGCTGTTGGTCAGGTGCCTGTTTTTCATCTGCCCTCTTCTACATTGTGGGCTTCAGTTGCTGCGCCTCGTTCCTTGCCTGCCTCTGCATCCGCACTCCCCTCGCCAGCAGCATCCGCCCCGGCGCCCGATGGTTTTGACCGCGCCCCGGGTGCATCAAGGCCCCGTCGTGGATCTCTTTTCCCATCCTTCTTCGGCCTGCATGCAACGTATAACAGTCCTGCCTACGATGTATCGACCGAAGGGCCGTTGCAAGGCATAGGGGCAGATGGGAACGCGTTTCGAGAGGCAGGGAAGTTTATGTCTGTGTCTTCGACACCGCTGCTCCAGGCAGCTCCCTCGGAACCCTTTCGCCAGTCTTCCTGGAGACTGGCAGAATCTCGACCATCTTCTGCAGGAACAACCGAGGGAGGTCCTGTAAACATATTTGGCTGGCCTCTTACCTTCGCGATGTTGGGGGTTCCCGAAGGGGGCCGTTACAGACCCGACGGAGGGTTCCTCATCAATCAAACGCCCGCTAAGCCAAGTCCTGCAGAGATTGCTAAGGGGTTTGAGCAGCTTGCAAAACTCTTCGGTGGGGCATCGAACCAACAGCCAAGCGAAACAATGCAACGTAAAACGCCACCAGCGGCAGGGGCAGCTCACGTCCCTGATTCTGCAGCAAGTGCTCCAGCAGCAGCTGAGTCTTCTCCTACCTTGACGAACCCCGACGAAGAGAGTATTTCACATTGGGAGTCTCTGTTTGAGTGGAAGTTTGGGCCTTTTTCTCCTTTTTAGGTGCATTAAGGGCGCCACGTATTCGCAGTCGATAGGGGGCAGACCTCGTGAGGATTTTGGGTCTATGTTGTAATAAGCTCCAGGCTGCAAAGAAACTTCACTCTCGGGGAGCATGAGTCGTGAAGCAGTGCATCAAGGGATTCACCTGGATGGATAGGGTACCCAGAAGACAAGACTGGAATGGGATGAGGCAAGCAGCAACCACAGGGCTGTCGCTCTGCTGTTGCTGCTTGCATCATTCTCGCAGAGATCCTACTGCAAGGCGCTTTGGCCAGTGTAGCCTAGGCTGAGGCTGCTATGGTGGTCATCGCGAGGCGCTGCTTTCAGTTGCGTCAAAGAAAGTATTAAATGCATTAAATATTCGTGCTTTCAAATATTGGAGAGGTAATATGCCAAAGTACAGTACGACGACGACCACCATTCCTGGCTGCTTTCATCTGTCTTGATGGAAGTGCGGTGTTTTTCGTCGTTCGTTTTGCTGGAAGTAGGAATGATAGTGGACCGGTACTCACATGAGAACTTCGTTCTGGTATTAGGAGCGCTGGTTGCTGGTAGCGCTAATAATACAGGAGGTAGCGGGTCAACATATAAAAGTTTAAGTCCTCCGGGCATGAAAGCTTTTGTGTACGCGAGTACATTCGTATGTAATCGCTGAGCGACAGCCAACCGCTTTGAGACGGGAAAGGAAAACAGGTGCAGTGCTTCCCTTCAAAGTTGCACTTTTCATTTCTACTGTCTCCACCTGAATCCGCTCACGTCATTGACAATGTGAAAGAGGTGCAACGCATGCAATTGCACGTTGCACCACTGCTGGGACGCAGGCCAATGCCCCTGCACCTGCGGAAGATGCATGAAACCGCGGAGACATGGTGTGCAGATATTTCCAGCAGGTAAAAAGGAAGGCGAGCGTGAACAACCTGTTGCTGCACCATGCCAATGCACGCTGTTACAGCAACAGCAGCAGCACCCAGCAGCAGCAGCGTGCACATCCTGTTGATGCACCACGCTGATGCATGCAGCAGCAGCAGCAGCACCCGGCAGCAACAGCCTAAGAGCTGTTGCTGTTTCATCGACAACAGCAGAAGCGTCGGTGCTGTTTTTTTCTATATGTATCCACCAGGCGCACCAGCAACAGCCTAAGAGCTGTTACTGCAGCACCAACAGCCCAACAGCTGTTCGTGCTTCATCTGCAGCGACAGCCAAGCAACAGCCAAAGCGCTGTTGCTGCAGCACAAACAGCCTAACAGCTGTTTGTGCTTCGTCAGCACCAACAGCCTAGGAGCGGTTGCTGTAGCACCAATTGCCTAAGAACAGTTGGTGCTTCATCAGCAGCAACAGCCTTAGAGCTGTTGCTGCAGCACCAACAGCCCAACAGCTTTCTGTGCTTCATCTGCATCAGCAGAAGCAGCCTAGGTGCTGTAGCTGCAGCACCAACAGACCAACAGCTGCTGGTGTTCGTCAGCAGCAACAGCCTAGGAGCTGTTGCTGTAGCACCAACGGCCCAACAGCTGTTGGTGCTCGTCACAGCAAGAGCGACCATCTGCTGTTGCGGTGCGACTAACAGCATAAGATCTATTGGTGCTTCATCGTCTTCATGCTGCAGGAGCTGCAGCAACAACCTAAGAGCGGTTACTGTTGTATCGTCTTCATGCTGCAGGAGCAGCAGCAACAGCCTATGTGCTGTTGTAGCAGCAGCAACACCCTCTGTGCTGTTGCCTGTTCATCCTGTTTTTCAGCACGAGGAGCACCGACGGCCTAGGAGCTGTTGCTGCGTCATCGTCTTCATCGTGCAATAGCAGCAGCAACAGCTGCTGCTTCGCCCCTTCTGCATGACGAAAATGAAGGAGCAACAGCTCTTACGCTGTTGCTCCTTCATTGTCTTCATGCAGAAGGAGCGTCAGCAACACCCTATGGGCTGTTGCAAAAGCGGCAACAGCCTAGGAGCTGTTGCAGCAGCCGCAGCATTCTGCGAGCTTTTGAAGACGCATCTCCTTTTCGACTGCTTTTTCCCGCATTATGTATACGAATGCAGGGCTAAGGTATCTGCCCTGGGTGAACACCAGCATTTAGAGTTTTCGAGGCTTTCAAAGCAAATATTGTAAGTGCCGTAATGCGGCTAGCAATGTAGGTAGGCTGCACACATTTGCATGTAATAAGTTTACGTGACGACGACGGCTAGAAGCCAACCTTAGGACAGTTTACCTGGTTTTAAGAAAGTGGGTTTTATCCACTGTCGTTGCACTTGTTGTTGCTATGTGGCTGCATGGAAAACAGCAGCAAGAACAGCAACAACCGATCACTGGAAATTCCTCGTATTGTTCTTACGGGGTCTGTGCTAGGCGTTAAAGAAACGTTAAAAAGGTCTGGCGGCGGGTCTCCGCTAGACGCTACCGATGTGCAGATCAACAATGACATTTTGCACTGACTGCGGAGCGTGCGCCCTGTTCTGCGAGTACACAGTAGCACATGTGCTGGGGTGGCTTGCAGTAACTGGAATCGAGACTCCAGAAAGGGGATTCTGCCTTTTGGATCGGCAGGTAGGCATTGGGGTAGGGCGAATTTCTAGAGCCCGAGGTGCCAGAGATTGGCAACAAAATAACACACAAAACTCAAGAGGTTCTTGCACCGCCAGGTCGGAAAGCAAACCTCACAGCACCAGCCAGCGCAGCAATGAGCAGATACAGGGCAAGGAAAGAAATAAATACGCTTCTTCTTCTGGTTCATGCCAAAACGATTAGCTTCCGGTTCACTTCTTGAGCACATACGAATGCAGACAGCCGCACTCTCCGTGCACGGGAGATCAACTGTTTTTGTTTCACGTTTGGATACAACACACTCTGCAGTTCTACGGCAACAGACATTAGCAACAGGATAAACTTGTTGGAAATACGTTTTGTTTCACTACATCTTGTACTTCGTACCATAAACATATAAAACGCTTCACACGTCCATCGAGCCGCATGAGAGCAGCCAGGAGAGATGGCCATCATCGTATTCCTCGCAAATTCCACAATCACCAAAACTCCCCGTGCTAAAAAGGTCGGTGAGACCCAAAAAAACGCAACAAATACATCTGGCCTTAGATATTGAAGCATTCAGTTCCCTTCTTGCCTCCTGGACATCCTGCTCACTCAATGGCCGCCCGTCATGCACGTCTTCATCAATCCCGTCCCCCGCCAGTGAGGCTTCTTTGGGATTTGGCGACGAACAGCACGTAGACTTGAGAGCCGTCACGCGATCTGCATTCCGCGTCTTCTACCTGGTGCAAATGCCTAATCTTTTTCCTTGACTTGAGAACGAGAAAAAAGTCTGGAGCTCCCCTCAGAATGGCGCCATCCAGGTGAACAATTCTTCACCAGAATTGCTAAGAGCAGGAGAAGCTTGACCTCCTGTTGCACTTGCTGCGGCATTAGCTGCGGGGGGTGCTCCTGCTACTTCTAGGTGGCCCCGGTGCACTGTTGCGCTTAACGTTTGGTCAGGTTCCCCACTGAATAGTACCGCAAGCCGCTGAAAGCCTGCAGAAATCTCTGCAAGACTTGGCTCGTCTGTCCTTTCACTGGATAAGGAGCCCGCAACAGGTGTGTAGAGGGCTTGTTCTTGCGGCCCCCACAGCCTGTAGATATTCGGCCTGCCACGCACGTCCACCCAATTTTCCAGGACTTTAGTTTCTGCTAAAGATGAACGAGATTCCTCAGCTGTCCAGTGGGTGGTGAACAAAGGCTGCGAAGCAGATATCTCCACGGCCGACGTTGAATACTCCGCCACGGATTGAAGAGGGCTTGCGTCTGCCTCTCTGGTCCGCAACAACGAGGCGCCCGCTTCTGCGGCTGTGAAGTCATCAGGCCTTGGCCACTGGAAGCGGGGACGAAAATGAGTTGCAAACGTCTTAGGAGGAAGGCGGGACACAGTGGCGCCCTTTGGGCTCCTCCAGCTAGAGGGAGGCGGGGTGAAAGTTGCTGGCGAGGGGTGTGGGACTGCCGAGTAAGGCCCTGCACCACGTGGTGGTACTGAATCCAACCGTCCAGCGGAAGCAACAGGCGCCCTGGTAGCAACACCAGCGATGCCCGAGCCCCTGGAGGGCCATTTGGCTTGCGGAATCCGATCGCTAGCTGAGGCGGCAGCAGGAGGTTCGGGATCAGTGAACACTGCAGGCGATTGGCGACGCCCTGCAGCAGCAGGCGGCGAAGCGCGTGAAAGTATATTTGGCGACATAGCGAGAGGCACTGTCTTGCTGTCATTGGTGGCCTCTAAAGCGGCGTGCTGCTCAACGACAGCATCTGCAGAAGCTGCAGTTTCAGCAGTAGACGCGCTGGAGGAAACAAGGACGGACCCCGTAGAGCCTGCCTCTTTCCGTGAGTCTTGACGGGGCGTATCCAGTGGCCCTAGAGCGCACGGAGAAGGGTTTGGGCTAGCCCAAGTAGAAGCTGTGACCTCTTGGCAGGGCGCGTCGGGTAAACAGGGGGAAGCGGATCCCTGCTGTACGTCAATTTCCTCGAGGCCAATGCTCTTCCAGAGCTCATCTCCTGATCCCAGAGGAGTGGCCTGCAGGGCCGCTAGGCGTTCGCTATGGCTTTGAAGAGGTTTTAGGGCTAGCTGTGCGAGACGTCCCTTGCTCACAAGTCCGTGGCGGCTGTCGGGTCCATGCACCTCCCGCAGCCAACGGCTCAAGGATGCATCGCGGAGAACTTGTTCTCTGCGTTTGTACGCGGTTGTTTGAAGAGCGGCAACAACTGCATCGACTCGCCCTGCTGCGGCGGATGTAGGAGCATATGGAGCCGCGGCAGCTGCACCAGCTGCAGCAGCACCCTCAGCAGCTGCAACAGTGTCTTCAATAAATTCTGCAGGAGCTTTGCCGACATCTTGAGTTTCCTTGCAGTTTTCCAGACATGCGCTCAGCCAACCAAGTCCGGCCTTGAGCTGCCCCAAGGCTACTTCCTGCAGCTGCAATAGTTCTTTGATTCTCAGCAACCGCTGACTCCTCTCGAGTACCGCGGTCGGGGGTGGGACCGTTGCAAGCTGGTCTACAAGTTCGTGCAGAAATCTGATATGCCGGCGCCGCGAAGGGGAAAGGGGTGCTCTGCCTAAGCTGCGGCGGAGGTCCACTACTGTGGCGGAGATTAGATGTATTCCTCTTTTCATGCCGACCCTCTCTCTTTTGTCCAACAGGGAGAAAAGCGCAGCCAACTCCACCAGACACACACATAAAAAAATTGCTACGCACCTGGCTCTCAGGCTAAAATTCAGTTGTGTCAACAGCCAACCGTTCCTCTCCATAACTCGCGTCAGTTCAAAGACATAACGGCCAGCCTGTTCCAACAAATCCTGCTCATCAAGCGTTTCATCCGTTTTCTCTTCATCAACAGAAGCCGCAGCCGCAGCAGGGGGATCCCCCGCCGATGTACCGCAGGGATCTCCCTGATCATTATTTGTCTTCCCTTCTGCTCCTGCCAGAAATCTGAGCGACGCTCTTCTTTTGCGGGCGTTGGACAAATACAGCGCGCAGCGGACCACAAAATACGATGCTGCAATTGCAACGACGGCTGCGACGGCCGCCACACTGACAGTGAGCCCCCCAACCCCCGCAATGCGTCTCTGTGGGAGGCTTCTCGAAATAACAGGTAAGACAACTTCTCCGGGGGTGACCTCCCAGGAACTCTGGCTCCCATAAAACAGAGACGTGCGGTGACCGCCCGGCTCTGCTGCTGCTGCGATTTGCATGGCTTCCCGTCAACTACAGACAGACATGACAGAGACGCAAAGTCAAAAGAAAAATCGAAGAAGAGGGAGGGCAACGGAAATACACGAACAGGGGAGAACAAGTGCAGCCGATTGGGCAGTCGTTGGCCATTCATCGCGTTTTAAACGCGCATCGGACCGCCCCTGAAAAGCGGCCTTCTCTGCATCTTCTTTAAACAGCCAACTTATTCAGTCCAAAACCGTATCAGAAAATGGCAAAGAACTTTGTTTCCAGGACTCAACCACGCATAAGAAATGACCCCCCAACATTGCTAGCCCTCGTGGTGAGAATGGGGATCGTCGGAGAAAGGTGAGAGCGTTGGTCACAAAAGAGGGCTTCACGCTAATCGTGACCTACTTAACTGCACAATTAACAAACAGCATGGAGTATTCCACGACAGGCAGACTCCTCATTCTGAGCCTCCCGGGCTGGCGGTGGGACTCACAGTTGTCTTCGGCCTCCTAGCTGCAGTGCTGCTGCCTCCCCCGCTGCGTTTCAGTAAAATGGTCTTTTCCGTTTAATTAAGGTGTATGCACCCATTAAGGAGAATAAGAAGAAACTCAGGGCCGCAGAAAGTCGTGGTGTTGGGGAGGGGAGCGCGAACTCCCGTCGGCAGCCTTCTAGAGGCACTTCGAGTGTTACTGTCGAGCAACGCTTGCCGCTGTTACTGCATCACGAATCCCCCTCAGTTTTTGCATTGACCTGGCTGATGATCAGTAGTATGGCGTGAGTTAAGTGATTGTCCGGGGGCCCGGGGGCGGGGAAACCGTGCCAACCGGCTGGCTTTGCTGCGTGCAGCAAAGGCAACCGATGGGCACGGCTCCACAGGCAGGTAGTTCCGTGATCTTCGCTGTTCCCTTCTGCCCCTTCACCTTCAGCTGTAACGACACGCTATGTTTCGGTCATGTGCAACATATCCGCCTCGTAGCCCTTGCCTCCTTCCCCGCGTCGGTGTCTCCGTTTCCACGTCCAGCGGATTTCACTTAGGGTTTAGGATTTAGGTCTGTCTTTTTCTCCCCCTACGCTTGTTAGCTACCTTCCTCGGCACGCCCAATCATCAAAAGCAGAGTGAGCCTCACACGGGAAAAGGACGCTCGAGCATAAACTGTAGCAGCTGCACCAGGCGCGGCAACTAGACCAGTCACTGCCGCAAAAGGAGCACCTCCAGCAACCCCTGCAGCAGCAGACTTTGGAATGACCTCGGTTGGTTGTGGAAAGGGTTTCTCGTTGCTCCGTCTGCCGTTCACCTCTTCGGTTCGTCGTTTAGTTTGACTGCTGTGTCTCTTAAGGCAACCCGTTGTTTGATTTTGTCAGTGACTTGAATTGCTGCAACAAGAACCTCGACATAAAATAATCGGCTGCTTGCTGCATCTGCTGCACGCTTGGAGCGCTGTATCGACTAGTTGTACTCAGATGCAGCGCAAACGACGCAGACAGCAGCGAGTCCAGAAGAGATTCAGTAAATAAAGGCTCCTGAAATGCCTCCAGCGCTGGCTACCATCGTCTCTGCTGCTTTGAGACAAGAGCTGATGTCACCAGATCCTGCTGCAGTGCCATTGGCTGCTGCGGTGGAAGAATGCTAGGGTAGCAGGAGTAGCATTGTTAGAATCAGGAAATGTTCAGTGGAATGTCGAAGCATAAGGAAAACATCCTACATAAAACAGCCACGGGAGCAGCAGAAACAGCAGCAGAAACAGCAGCAGAAGCAGCAGACAGAACAGCGCCAGCAGCAGGAGGAACTGTTTGTACAGGAAGAGGTTGGGAGTCCCGTCAAGTGGGTTGAAGATTACAGGGATGGTTGAGAGGATTGCCACCAAAGCTAGATTACTCTTCGCCACACAAACTGCCTTGAGTTACACGCGTAGCTGCCGTTCTCGCCGCATGCAGAAGCAAACGAGAAAATGCCTGGAGAGATGCAGGAGTAAGACGAAACTTCAAATTGACAAATGAATCAGCACATGGAGACACAAACAGTCCTCAGACCAACAAATCGATGTTGTTCTACACGCTGCTCTTGCTGCTTCTGGCAAGGCGTTGCGCGAGTTACTGCTCTGCTGCTGCCGCTGCAGTTGTTGCTGCCCTTGGTGCTGCTGCTGCATCTGTGTTGCTCAAGTCGCAGTTTTCTGTGTGAGGCTTGCTTGCCCTTCGGGTGAATAGGCGTTATTATCGTGTTTTTGCTGCTGCTGCCGCAGACAGTGAGGCTCGGGGAGGCGGAAGATGAAAAACAGGGACCCGTGCCGTTGCCTACGGAGGTGAGCAGAGGCCCAACCGGCTGCTGGGGAGGGAGCTAAACGCGTCGAATGAGATGCGAGCAGAGGCAAACAGGCGCAAATGTCGGACAGGTAACATGTGGAGAGGACACACGCGACCTGCCGCAGCTGGGGCGGGCGCTAAACGAGGGGAAGGAGATAAAGACAGAGGCAAACAGGCGCAAATGACCTACTGGCTTGATTTAGGGAGTGTCGAGATGGATGAAGAAAGACCAAAATGGAGCTACAGGTGCGCTGTAGGGCCGGTTGGTGATTGCCCTTCACCGCAAACTGCTGAAGCTCAGCAAGAACCAATTAATGACTCTTGTAAGGCTCGTGCTGCAGATGCAGCAGCAAGGGTTGTGTGCCGCGGCAGCTCGAAGTGTCTCTAGAAAGCTGCCAGTGGAGGATCGTGCTCCCCACACAGAACACCACGACTTCCAGTGACAATATGCCGCTTCTCATGCTGTTTATAGGGTTAAGACACCCTATGTAAACTGGAGCGAAACGATTTCAACGCCTTTGTAGCAGTAGAAACACAGGGAGCAGCAGCACAGTACAAGCACAACATCAGCACACTCCAGCAGCAAGCCAGAATAAAATAAGCCCAGTGGACTTCACCGCGGACGCCCCACCGGACCTTCCCCATTGGAGACCAGTCTGAAGGATTTCAGATACTCCTTCGTTAATTGTGTATTAATATAACTCAGTAGCACGCTTGCAGTTTCCTACGACAAGACATGAATGGAGGTGGTTCGTTTGCTGTGCCGCCAGGCAGAAACGCAGCTACACAATACTTTCTCCATTGCAATTTTCGAATAGCCAGCTCACCGCTGAATTGCGCAAACAAGACACCAAAGTTCCCTGCGCCGACAGGACGCACCAACACATATTCTCACACCTGCCGGCGCAGGGTGGAGCAGACAAAGGAACACCAAATGAAAGAAACCACGTACTTTGAGGAAGGTCGATTTCACCGCCCTTTCTCAAAGCGGCTAATAGTTGCGGCACGCTTTTGATGCATGGGGGAGTGACTGTTTGATTATTGTATTTTAGTACCTTATGTAGCTCCCACACTACAAACATTTAAAACACATCAAAGCAAAACTGGGGGTTTTGTACACCTGTATTTTCGTCCACTACCTTTTGTACTCTGAACACCACAAACATGTAGAACGTTTCATACATCTGCCGAGGCACATGAGAGCAGCTGCTAACAATGGCCCTTGTCGCAGCCTCAGCCTAGGCTGCAGTTCCGAAAGAGCCTTGTGATAGGAGGATCCNCGATCCTAGGGAAAACAGCAACCCGATGTAGTCTCAGCTATTGAAGGTTCCCCGTGCCCCCTTGTCTCCTAGATATCCTATCCATGCAGTGGGAGCCCATGATCTGCTGCTTCATAATGCCCTCTCCCCTCCAGTGACGTTTCATTTCGGTTTGGACGTAGACGGAACGCAGAGATCAGAGCTCTCACGAAATTTGCCTTCCACGCCCCAAATGCTCTGCAAATGTTTGCCCTTCTCCATGCGCTCAAGGTCGAGAAAGAAAGGCCGAAGGTCTGCTTAACAGTAGGCTTCAAGACTCAATGATTCTCTTCACCAGATTTGCGAAGCACGGGGAACGAATAAGCTGCTGCAGCACTTGCTGCTTCTGCATCAGTTTCGGGGATCGGTGCTGCCTAGTGGATGCCAAGGGGGCGTTGCCTCGCCTAGTTGTTGGTCAGGTGTCGCCTCCAGGCGTTTTGCAAGTTGCGCATGTTCTGAAGAAGCTTCTGGGTGACTTGGTTCGTCTGGTCCTTCAGTGGGAAAGTAACCCACACCGGTCACTGGGGGAGCTGTTCCAAGCGGTCCCCATACTCTGGACGTAAACGGCCAAGTGTCATTTTCTTGAGAACTTTCTTGGCCGGCAGTTCCTGAAGCCAAACGATATTCCGCCGGTAGCCAAGGAGAGGGAGACAAAGGCTGCGATGTAGGAAGATGCCACCGCGAAGCCGAAGGCGTCGACACCAATTTTCCTGTTCCTGGAGGAGCGCCTTCATTTGCGAATCTTCTCTGCAATGGCCGGGTTCCAACAGCAGCACCACGGCGACAGCCAGAACTTGAAGGCGCATCCAGGTGAAAGGAAGATGGAGAATAAGCCCGATGACGGGGTCCAGATGCGCGTGGGACGCTGTCAAAGCCAGCTTGCTGCGGGGCGGATGCTGCTGGCGACAAATATGAGGCTGCAGCGGCAGGCCAGGACCCATGTTCTGGTACTGAAACCGGCGATGCACCAAAACCAGGAGAAATACCCGACGGTTTGGCAGCAGCGCCCGGCGTCCGCAGAGTGAAGGCTTCAATGGCGTAAGCAGCAGCAGCAGATATAGCTGCATTGAAGGAATCGCGCGGAGGTTTGGGTAAGGCTTCAGGAGGCGAAGAAGGGGAGGGAGATCGCCGGACAGAAGTGACTGCCGACACGTTGGTGGGCCATTCGGCGTGAGGAACGTGACGGCGAGCTGAGGGGAGCGCAGCAGGGTGGGGAGCAGCCGACGTTGCAGAAAATCGGGGACGCCCTGCACCACCAGGCTGCGAAACCTGCCAACGAATATTCGGCGCAGCACGAGAATGTACTATCTTGTGCTGCCTTTGAGCCCGTAAATTTGCGTATTTTCCCTTGGGGGCAGGACCTGTAGGAACAGCAGCAGCAGCTGCAGCAGCAGCAGCAGCAGCAGTAGGCGTGCTGGGAGACGCGGAAATAACATTGGGCCCAGCCCCTTTCCGTGATCCTTGGCCAATGGTATCCAGCGTGCGTAAGGCGCGAGGAGCGCGGCTTTGGCTCTCAGGAGGAGATATATCGTCTCTTGTGAAAGGCACATCCGTTTCAGAAGGGGACTTTGTTCCCTGTTCTTCGTCGCTCTCCTTGATATTAATGCTCCAGTGACCGTCTGCCGATCCCAGCGGTGTTTTGCGCAGGTCTTCTAGGAGTTCCTGATGGCTTTTCGGAGGCTGTTGGGCTATCTCTTCAAGGCATTTACTTCTGATAATGCCGTAATGGAAGTCTGGTGTGTGCACCTCCCTCAGCCAAGAACTCAATAGCGGGTCGCTAAGAACTTGTCGCCTACGCTCGTGCACGGTTGTTTGAATATCTCTAACAATTTCATCACTTCTATCATCTTCGGCAACATCAGCTACACCAGGATCTCCAGCAGCTGCAGCCGTTCTTTCTGCAGCTGAAGGAGTGCCTTCACCAGCTACATTAGCAGCTTTGTCGATGTCCTCTGGATCATTAGAGCCTTCAAGAGACTCCCTCAACAGAACGAGCCCGGTATTGAGCTGCCCCAAAGCCACCTCCTGCAATTGCAGCAACTCGTTAAGTCTCAACAATCGCTGTTTCTTCGCGAGGGCCGTTTCAACGGGCTTGGCGTCTTTGAGCTTGCCGAGGAGTAGGTGGAGATATTTGAAATGACGTTCCCGGGATTTGGTAGTGTGCTCTCTGCCAAGGCTCCTGCGGTATGCCCATATTTCGTTGTAAATCTTAGATACTTCGGGGACGATTCCGGCCCTTTCGTCACGTTCCAACATAGAGTACAGGGCTGAGATCTCCACCAGAGACAAACACAAAAGCGATATTGTGTACTTGGCCATACGACCGGGGCTTAACTCCCGCACCAAAGGCTCGCTGTTCTTTATAAATTGCTTTAGCTCAGTGATATAACGCTGAGCCCGCTTCAACAAATCTTGTTCACCAAGAGCTCCGGCCTCCTCGCTCGCAGAAACAGTAGCCGCTGCAGTAGGGCGTTTCTTCCCCGAAGCCCTGCAGGGCTCTCCCGCCCCTTTATCCGTAGTCTTCTCTGCACTCGACAAAAGTCTCAGTGCCACTCTGCTCTTGCTGGCGTTCGCTAAATACACAGCGCACCGGAGCACTAAGTACACTGCTGTAACAGAAGCAACGGCTGCGAGGGCCACAGCACTGACGCTGAGACCCCCAACCGACACATTTCGTTTCTGTGGGAGGNCGGCTGCGAGGGCCACAGCACTGACGCTGAGACCCCCAACCGACACATTTCGTTTCTGTGGGAGGATCCTGGAAATAATGGGCAATACAACTTCTCCAGAGGCGACTTCCCAACCATTGTCGCTCCAGTCCGCCTGCTGTACGGACGTCGGCAGAGTGCGCAGCTCTGCTGCTGCTGCAGCCCGCATGGCTTCCCGTCAGCTTGGAACAAACGACCCAGAGGCGGGAGAATCAAACAGAACTGCCAGACGAAAAGACAGGCAAGGGGAAGGCAATAGCAAAGGGGAGCAACTGCTGCGTTGGAGGCGTTCACCCAGCGCTGATCGTAGCGTCGATCATACCTTAAACGTGCAACGGGTCGCCCCTGAAAAACAACCTTCTCTGCCCCGCCCATAAAGGAACGAGCTTACTTAACCCGAGACAGCATTTGGAAATGGCGGAGAACTTTGGGTTCATGACGTGGAAGGGAATATGAGGACGAAAGACCAACGGACGATGCTAGCACGGCGGGCAGCCTGGGGATCGCTGGGGAAAACACGCAAACAATAGAGGATGGATCGCATGGACGCTATTAGCGCATTTCAGTGTACGTTTAGCGAAGATTACTCTACCGTGCTTCAAACGGGCTTCTCTTGGGGAGCGTTCTGCGCGGCCGCGCCGGCGAGCCTGCCAGGGTGTCTCTTCCGCCTGTTGCTGCAGAGCCGCCAGAGCTGAACAGTCTCGTCCCGATGAAGCTATTGCTGCTGTCTTGGATTTGTTTATTTCCAGTTTAAACAACTTATCTTCATGTTTTACACTGCACGGGAAGGGACGTACTGCCATGGAGAGTCGTGGTGCTGTGAGGAGCGCGACTTCCAGTCGACTCTTTCGACTGGAACTTCGAGCAATGCAGGAATATAACGCTTGCTGCTGCTGCAGGAACCCTTGAGCGTTGCGTAGTTGCTCCTGCTAAAGTTCAGTAGTGTGCGGTGGACCAAGTGCTCGACTCGGGCCTGGGAACGGGAGCTCATCGCCAGCTGACCTTGATTACTATTTTTGCCTTGTTCTTGACTCATCTGACGACACTTTCTGAGTTGCGCCTGCGGGGCATTTTCACCTGCTTATCTCTGCCTGCATCTCTGCCTGTGCCCCGATATCTGTCCGCATATGGAGCTTGTCTCATTTGTCGTCATCTCTCTCCCGAAGTTGCCGTTTCGTCTGGTTTCCCTTTCTTTAGCTCGTCAACTGCGCTGTGCGCGTGCAACAGCGGAAGCCTGTACCTTTCACCAGCTGGCACGCCGATCCTCACTATCTGCTGCTGGAACAGCCGACCAATAATGCTGGTCATCATCGGAATCAGCGTGAACCTCACACGTAGGACGCCATGCATTCCATTTGTTCCTTATACTGCGCGACAGCGCTTTTGCAGAGATGCCCAACCAGCGTGCTACGGTTTCTGCGTGTTCACCTCAAGTGCAGCATTTGAAGCAACCAGATCAATCTCATGTAGTAGTTTCCTGGTAGGGGCAGCAGCAGCAGTAGGAGGATATATCGGGGGTGCTACGGCAGGACGTGGTTTACACTGGCGCCGTTCTCTGGACGGTCTTACTGCGAAAATCCCGTATTCGTCCCTGAAGGGCGAACCACTTCTGAAAATGCCTTTTACGTTGGGGAACGGAGCTGCACAAGTAGTGTTGGGGAGGCGAGAGAAACGTTATTGAAGCTTTTCGCCAAGCAAACCACAAAAACGCAGAGACCTCTATACTTGTTTCCCTCTGCGCTCAGCCGGCACGGGCCATTCGCCTCTTTCAGCTGCTGAAACCGTAGAGGCGCGAGACACAAGCCTGAGTCTCACAGTGGTCTCTTTATTTCAAATTCTTTCCTTGGCTGGCACTGCACAGGGAAAGGGGCGACCGTCGTTAACCCTGTTCATGTCTACGCCATGCTGAAGGCCTCCCGCGAGGCGCTCCTAGAGCAAGCGGGCCAGATAGCAAGTCTTCCTTCTGCTGCTGTCTCCTTCGAATTAAGCATATTCAGGGAAATATCCTCTTCTGCGCTACGCAAGATGGCCTACAGCCAGCCGAGAGTGCACTGCCTCCCTTTGTCTACACACCGCCTTTTCTCTGTGTCCGTCTGTCTCTTTCTCTGTATATATATATATATATATATATATATATATATATATATATATATATATATATATATATATATANTCTCTCTCTCTATATATATATATATATATATATATATATATATATATATATATATATATATATATATATGCCTGCAAAACTCGCGCTGCCTTTGGTGAGTGTGGGTAAGAATGCTGCTTCTGCTGCTGCAACTGGAACGCTTGACTCTGTCGTCGCAGCCAAGCACGGGGAAACAAGAGCAGGGCGCAACGCGCGGAAAGCGATAAAAACACATTAGCCCAGCTACAGGTGGGAACAGAGCTAGGAACGGAACCGGATATGGGCGCAGAGGTATGTAGCTGGAAAGCTTACACTGTCTCCTCACAGGAAATGTCGTTACAGCTGAAGATGATGCTGCAACAAGACAGAGCGATATATATCAAGGGTGCACCTGCCTACGCGGTGCAGGGCCAACCGGCGATGAGTCCCCGCTCCCTGCCGTGGAGCGAGCATTTTTCCTCCCATACATGGCTGAACTTTATCATTAGCACAAACAGGACGCCAAAAGGTTCCTGCAACAGCAGTAAGCGTTGCTTTCGGGCGAAGTGTGTAATGCCTTGTGGTTCACCAGGCCAATTCCTGGTCTACTGGAAATGATAAAATCAATGTCAGTCGCTGATCAGAAGACGATCTAAGTCGTTTCTAGAGGCTAACGTACTTAAAATGCTGGAATGTATAGGGATCAAGAATGATTTCACATACAGTCAGTAACACGAAATCGAGGGGTCCATGCAGTGCGTGGGCAATACAATGTATTAGTTCCTCTAGCTCCGTTCACGAGGGGAGCTGACTTATTAAATGTACCACGAAATATCGAGTTCGCCATCATATTTACGGCAATAAGCGGTAACCAATCAGTTAGTGCGGTTTCCCGCCCAGCATCCACCGGCACCAGCGGGCACTAGTTGCGAGCAGGGTGCAAGCGAGGACCAGCCGCAGTAGCTGGCTGGATCCGCGGACTAACCCAGGGAGTCGTTGAAGAGAACTTAGGGTCGTCGGCCATATAGGCCCCGAGAATTTTGTCCTAATGAATTTAGGAACGCTTGGCGTCTACCCCTTCGAGCAACCGATTTTCAGTTGGCCTACTGTTGTGTTCCGTTCTTGTCCTGGTAGGCTTGTCGGTCTCTCACCTCTACCTAGACACGACTGCGTCCACGGGTGTTCATACTTGTATCCACCACGGTTCTATTGGCGTTTGCCGCTTCTGCGCATGTCACCGAACAATTTACTCGTTAGCTTCTATGCCTATTACAGAACAACTTATTCCTTATCTCGTCAAAAAATATGGGTTGTGAGCTTGGTTGTCATAATTTACAACGTTTTCTAAGGTGCCCGGCTGATCCCCATGGCATTTCAGGCCATGTAGCGCGTTACGATGTGAACCGAGCGGTCGGAGCCAGGAATTCTATCATGAAAGGATCGGAAGTTAGTTGCAATCGCCCTCCGCAAATATGAGAAAAACATCTCTTGCCAGGGTTGGTGCTCTTAACCGCTAGGCACGCCGGGGTGCTCCGGGAGATATTCCCCACTCCAGCGGAATTGTTGTATTCTCCACCTTCCTCCACCTTCCGCGGTTGTTCCCGCTGATTGTTGCTGCGTGTTGGTCCGATCCAACGGATTTGCCGCAAGACAGGTTTACGCGTATACACTGCATCTAATGTTGCATCCATTAACGGCATCTGTTCCCAAATGGATTTAATACAAAGTTCCCACTGTAGTGCCCTTGCGCATCTAGACAGCACTGGGGTTCGCACTCCCCACAACACTATGACTTTGCGTTGCAATAATTCGCATCCCACGTTTTTTGAAGCATGAAGGTACACATTCCAAGCCGAAGGAAAAGTATTTCAACACAGAAGCATTAGCAACGCCAGCAACAGAAGAAACAGCAATTGCCGCTGTGCAGCTACAGTCCCCAAGAGAATCGATGGGGCTCGCCGGCGAGGCGCCGTCGAACGGTCCCCGCGAGAAATCCGTTAGAAGGGGTTTAGAGGAGTTTTTGTTTTATTTGCATACGAATCTATCAATAATCTTCATGTGATGCCTCCTTCGTCACCGTTTCAGCTTTTCCTTCCCCGACAATCTTCGGGCTGCCCCCCGTGCTAGCATCGACCGTTCGTCGTTCGTTATCATATTCCCTGTCGCGTCCTTAACGCAAAGTTCTCGGCCGTCTCCAAATGCTACGTACAACGAAATACGCCCGCATTTTGATGGGCGATGCAGTTAAGATTGTTTTTCAGAGGCGACCCGATGCACTGTTGTGGTCCGATGGTCGGTGAAGGAACCTACAACGTAGCAGTTGCGCCCCACTGCTCCTGCGTTCTCCCAACCTGCCTTTTCGTCTGGCAGTACTGTATGAATCTCCTGCTTCCAAATCCTCTGTTTTAAGCTGACGGGAGACCATGCAAGCTGCAGCAGCAGCAGAACTGCGCACTCTGCAGACGTCGGTACAACAGGCGGGCTGGAGCGGCCATGGTCGGGAGATCGCCCCTGGAGAAGTTGCATTGCCCATTGTTTCGAGGATCCTCCCACAGAAACGAAATGTGTCGGTTGGGGGTCTCAGCGTCAGTGCTGTGGCCCTCGCAGCCGNCCTCCCACAGAAACGAAATGTGTCGGTTGGGGGTCTCAGCGTCAGTGCTGTGGCCCTCGCAGCCGTTGCTGCTGTTACAGCAGTGTACTTAGTGCTCCGGTGCGCTGTGTATTTAGCGAACGCCAGCAAGAGCAGAGTGGCCCTGAGACTTTTGGCGGGTGAAGAGAAGATTACGGATAAAGGGGCGGGAGAGCCCTGCGGGGATTCAGAGGAGAATCGCCTTACTGCAACTGCTACTGATCCTCCGGGCGAGGAATTGGGAACTCCTGATGAGCAGGATTTGTTGAAGCGGGCTTTGCGTTATATCACAGAATTAAAGCAGTTTATACTGAGCATCGAGCCTGTGATGATGCAGTTAAACGTCGGTCGTAGAGCCAAATGCGTGGCAATTTTTTCGGTTTTGTCGTTGGTGGAGTTCTCGGCTCTGTACTCTTTGTTGGAACGAGAGCAAAGGGCCGGCATGAATGCAGCCCTCAATGCAATATACAAGCGACTATGGTTCTTCCGTACCACCATAGGGAAAGCGAATGTTACCAAATCTCGGCACCGACATTTCAAATGTGTTTTCGAATTCCTCCAAAGAGTCAAAGGGATCAAACCCACTGCGTCGGCCCTCCCGAAAAGCCAGCGTCTGTTGAAAATTAAAGATCTGTTGCAGCTGCAGGAATCTGCCTTGGCGCTGCTCAAATCCGGGCTCGTTTGGCTGAGGGAGTCTCTTGAAAGCTTTGAGGAGGCAAATGATGGCGTCCAAAGACCTGATGCAGCTGTTGGTCCTGCTGCAGGTGCTGAAGGTACTGCTGCAGCAGCTGTTGGTCCTGCTGCAGCTGCTGCAAACACTAGAGTTGATTGCGTTCTTCAGGCTATTCAAAAAACCGCGTACGAACGCAGGGAACAAGTTTTTCTAGATCCCCTCGTGGGCGCTTGGCTGCGGGAGGTGAACACACCGGACAAAACATATGGCATTTTCAGACCAAAATACCTCGAGCAGGTACTCCAAAAGTCTCCGAAAGGCCAGGAGGAACTCTTAGAAGACCTGCTCAAAACACCTCTGGGATCAGGAGACAGTCACAGGGAGGGCACTCGAATCAAGGAGGTCGATGCAGAGCGCGGAGCAGCCTCCTCATCTGAATCAGAGGCACCCTCCAAAAGGGACGAAGCGTCTCCCCCTGAGAGCCCACGCCGTGCCTTTCCGGCCCTAGAGCCGCTGGATTTTCACCACCAAGGCTCACGGGAAGGGCACAGTTCTACGGGAAGTGCTCCTGTTCCCAGGTCCCCTAGAACGTCTACTGCTGCTGCTAATGCACCTTCAGCAGCTGCTGATGTTCCTCCAGCACCTTCTGCCAAGGGAAGAAGCTCCCATGTACAAGCTCCCACCCACCGCAAGACAGGGCTTCCTCATAGTGCGCCAACTGTACTCCCAAAGCTTTCACCGTCTGCTGGTGCAGGGCGTCCCCGATTTTCTGCAACGTTCGCTGCTCCCAAACCTGCTACTCTCCCATTAGTTCGCGCTCGCGAGCCGCGCTTTGCTTGGGCTTCCAAGGTCTCGGATGTGATGTCTACGGCAGAATCTTCAGACCCTCTCCCGTCCCCCAAACCCTTACCGGGGCTTTCTCCCGGTTCCTTCAGAGCAGCTATTTCTGCTGCTGCTGCTTACACCCCTGAAAACTCAACTTGGCGGCCCCCAGCTGCTGCTACTCAGGCGCCTGACTTCTCCGTTCCTAATTCTGCATCGTGGGCGTCACCAGTCTCCCTTGGCATATGGCATCCCTTGGCGGCCTCACAGTGGTCTCCAGGAGCAACTGCCCCCCGGCAAGGTGGCTTTGACCGCAGCCCACGCCCGTCCTGGCCCCTTCGTAGCCCACCGGCGCATACAATTTCTAGTCGTTATCCCTCCTCTGCCGGAGCTGGTGGAGCCTCGCCATTGCAGAGAAGAGTGCCTGATGAAGGCTTTCCTCCAGGCACAGGGAGATTCGCCTCGGCGCCTTCGGCGTCGCGGTGGCATCTTCCCCCCTCGCAGCCTTTGTCTCCCTCTCCCTGGTTACCGGCGGAATATCGTTCGGCTTCAGGAACTGCCGGACAAGAAGATTCTCCGGAGGTTGACACTTGGCCGTTTACTTCCCGAGTATGGGGACCGCTTGGAACAGCTCCCCCAGTGACCGGTATGGGGTACTTTCCCACTGAAGTACCAGATGAACCAAGTCACCCAGAAGCTTCTTCAGGACATGCGCAACTTGCAAAACGCCTGGAGGCGGCAGCCGACCAACACCTAGGCGAGGCAACGCCCCCTTGGCATCCACCAGACAGCAGCGACTCCCCAAAGTGATGCAGCAGCATCAAGTGCTGCAGCAGCTTATTTGTTCCCCGTGCTTCCCATATCTGGTGAAGAGAATCATTAAGTCTTGAAGCCTTCTGTTAAGCAGAGCTTCGGCCTTTCTTTCTCGACCTTAATTGCATGGTGAAGGGCAAACATTTGCATGGCGTTGAGGGCGTGGAAAGCACGTTCCGTGCGACATCTCATGTCTGCATCATATGCACTTCCAAACCGAAAGGAAATGTCACTGCAGAGGGCATTGCGAACCAGCATATTACAGCATATTACGGGTGCCCACTGCATGAATAGGATATCCAGGAGACAAGGGGGCACGGGGAACCTTCAATAGCTGAGACTACATCGGGTTGCTGTTTTCCCTAGGATCGNGGATCCTCCTATCACAAGGCTCTTTCGGAACTGCAGCCTAGGCTGAGGCTGCGACAAGGGCCATTGTTAGTAGCTGCTCTCATGTGCCTCGGCAGATGTATGAAGCGCTCTACATGTCGGTGGCATTGAGGATACAAAAGATAATGGAACAAAATGCAGTTGTACAATAATCCCAGTTCTGATACGATGTGCTTTTAACGTTTTATAGTGTAGGAGATACAAACGGAACTACAATATAGAACCCATGCAGTCACGTCCCCGTGCATCAAAAACGGGAAGCTACTACTAATCGCCTTCAAAAGGGAGGTGAAGGGTAGTTGATTTTTTTCTGTTGGTGTTCCTTTGCCTGCATCTCCCTGCATCGGCAGGTGTCACAATATTTGTAACTGCAGCCTGCCGGTGCAGGGAACTTCGGGGCTTTGTGTGTGCACTTCAGCGATGCGCTGGCAACCCGAAAATTAACATGGAGAAAGACTTTTCTAGTTGCACTTTTGCCTGACTACGCAGCAGGCGGACCCCCTTGATTCAAGTCTTGTTTTAGAAAGCTGCAGGTGGCGCAAACTGTTGAGCTGTTGTTCCCTTGATTCCGGAGACTTGCCTTTCGTCGCAGAAAAAGGCGTGCATGCGGCAGCAAATCCCAAAGCTCACTGCTTATCTACAGCATTTACTATTAGTTGATTGAGGTCACTGACATCACGACAATATTGCAAAGCGCTCTTTTGGGCACGTTGTACGAAAGACAATTGCAGACCAAATCCGTTGCACCACCGGGAGATGCGTGACATGCATCAAGGCGTGGGCTGAAGGAGTGCAAAAGGTGACGACAAACCAAACCGAAACTGCAATGCCTCTTCGAATTCTTGTTTCTCCTAGAGAGCACTAATACAGGAGACTTTGAACCAAAAAGGACCCCACCACAAATATCCCCTCTTCAGGTATTGCACAGCAACCACCCGAGGTCCTTTGGCTTAGCGGTGCGTGATGAAAGGGTCAATATACCTATACTCTAAAGG
>NW_013569067.1:352-652 GCF_000499745.2 Eimeria mitis | reverse complement strand
TAGACGTTTCCAAGATGTCTAACGCGCCCAATTCAAAACCTCTGCCCACACGCCCTGATCACTGACTGCACTCACCAACGGGCAGTGCAACGAAGGCGTATCTGAAATAAGCGCCCTCGGTCGTCTGCATTGGATTGCTGCAGCACCTCCTGCCGACAACGTGCGCTCTCCATACAATACTTAACTCGCCCAGCCGAAGAAGCCTTGCATCTAGCTTCCGTAGCCCACCGTGCGCATTCACAGAACTAAGCTTGCGCAAACAACACAGGCAACATTGGTAGCCAAGCCATGGGACAGCCG
>NW_013569067.1:0-192 GCF_000499745.2 Eimeria mitis | reverse complement strand
CGCGCATCTGCACATTCTCGAAGGTGCCGCGCCACAGTCAGCACATCGCGCCTCTTCGGTCGGCGGCTTGCGACCTGGTAGAGGCGAACCGACCGACTACGAGCAGCTGCATCCTAAACAAGCCAGTTCAACCCGCTTCCTGTATCCGCCATTGCTCGACGATGCAACGCTCGAGGCGAACTTTCTTCGTCA
>NW_013569066.1:455-653 GCF_000499745.2 Eimeria mitis | reverse complement strand
AATACCTCCGCAGAATGGAAAAGAAAAACGCCACACCCACAGCCCTAGCTGAAAAGGAAGAAAGCGGGCAAGGGAACAATCCCGATTTGGAACCAATGGATATTGGGGCTGTGAACACCAAGCCAGCTAAACACGGGGCTAGAAGCGGCTACCGTCAGCAGACGGCGACCTCACCACCTAAAAAGCAAGGTGGAGACC
>NW_013569066.1:0-236 GCF_000499745.2 Eimeria mitis | reverse complement strand
AGTACTTGTACAAGTACGAATAAAGGGACAGGATCTAATGGCCCTACTCGATACGGGATGTGAAGTGGATGTGATATCGGAAGCCGCAGCAAGGAGATGCAGCCTACCGGTCTACTCATTGGCGCAGTCTCTGAGGCTACGCTTCGCAGATGGCAGGCAGGATACCAGAATCGGCAAAACTATGGGCGTAAAATGTTCCATCAGTTCCAAAACAGGGCACATTCCTATGACTAGGG
>NW_013569065.1:11316-12768 GCF_000499745.2 Eimeria mitis | reverse complement strand
GCTAGCTAGCTACGCCACTAGATGTCTATGTGGCACTACGTAACGGAGGTCTTGGCTAGCTAGGCTAGGGCCCTGGCTAGCTAAGGCAACAGCTAGCTACAGCTAGCTGCTTCATCGCATCCCACTACAGGGAGGCGGCGCTCTGCTGCTCCTGCTGCTACTGCTGCTGCTGCTACTGCTGCTACTGCTGCTGCTGCTGCTGCTGCTGCAGTGGATGCTCAGCAGCAGCAGCACAAGTGGAGTTTCGTGCTGCGTGTCTCTGGCTAGCTGCCTCAAGGCTTCAGCAAATGTAAGAGCTGCACAGCTCTATCAGTCCAAAACAAGAAGACACACAAAGTGCAAAGGAGACAGCAGCTGTTGCTGCTGCTGCTGCTGTTGCTGCTCCTGCTGCAGCTGCTGCTGTTGCTGCTGCTGTTGCTGCAGCTGTTGCAGGACCAGCAGGCGCAGATGTGTGTGGTACTGGGGAGACAGCAGCAGCAACAGCAGTTTGCTGCTTCTGCTGCTGCTGCTGCTGCTGTTGTTGCTGCTGCTCGAAGTGCAACTGCAGAGAGGGCTGTAGCAATGGGNGCTGCTGCTGCTGCTGCTGCTGCAGCTGCTGCTGGACGCGCCAAGAGTTCTGCTGCTGCTTCTGGTGCAGCAGCATCTCCTGTTGCTGCTTCAGCAGCTCCGAGTAGTGCTTCTGCAGCAGCAGCTGCTGCTGCAGCATGTCACGGTAGCTGCGGTGGTGCTCAGCAGCAACAGCTTGAGCTTCCCCTTCCTGCTGCTGCAGCAGCAGCTGCTGCTGCTGCTGCCGCCTAGCTGGTAAAACACTAAGGGCCCCGTATGCTGCAGCAGCCATCGCTGGCCGCAGGGGTATTGCTGCAGCAGCAACAGGAGACATGCAGCAGACAGGCACGTGCTGCTGCTGCGGCAGCTGTGGGGTCCACACAAGTGCTGCTGCTGCTGCAGGCTGCTGCTGCTGCTCCTGCTGCTGCAGCGGTAAAGAACAAACAGCAACGGGGACTTTCTGAGGCACCAGCACAGCTGCTGGCTGCAGCAGCAGCAGCTGCTGCTGCTGCAGCCCTTTGGGGGGGCAGCTAGCAAGCCGCTGCGGCGCCCCTGAGAAGGGGACCGGGTGTCTCCTCTGCTGCTGTGGTGCTGCAGCAGCAGCAGCTGCTGCTGGAGTAGCTGCTGTTGCTCCTGCTGCTGCTGCTGCGCATGGTGTTGCTACCCTGTAATCAACCTGAGGGGCTGGAGTGTGCTGGTGCTGGTGCTGGTACTGCTGCTGCTGCTGCTGAAGTTGTTGTTGCTGCTGCTGCTGCTGCTGCTGCTGCAGCGGCGGTGTATGGAGGCTTGCAGACAGGTCGGTAGACACAGAGGGGTTTTCGTGCTGCTGCTCTATCTGCGTGCCATCGATTTTGTGTTGCAGCTGCTTCAGTTGCTGCAGTTGCTGCAGCTTCGGTAGCTGCCGCT
>NW_013569065.1:10501-11216 GCF_000499745.2 Eimeria mitis | reverse complement strand
TGCTCTATCTGCGTGCCATCGATTTTGTGTTGCAGCTGCTTCAGTTGCTGCAGTTGCTGCAGCTTCGGTAACTGCCGCTGCTGCTGCTGCTGCTGCTGCTGCTGCTGCTGCTGCTGCAGCGGCGAACCCCGCCGGCGCAAGGGTAGCGTCAGCTTAGTGGGATGGGCAGAGCAACCGGCAGCGGGTTGCCGTGGCCGACCCTCTGGCTGCTGCTGCTGCTGCTGCTGCTGCTGTGCGTGTTGCTGCTGCATGTGTTGCAGCTGCTGTTGCTGCTGCTGCTGCTGCTGCTGCTGCTGTGGCTGCTGCTGCTGGGTGTCGTGGGGTGAGGGCCTCAGAGGAGCCAAGGGAATTGTATTTTTGTGGTTTTGTTTGTGGTGCACGCAGCATTCATCTAAAGGGCTATTACAGCTGCTGTTGTTGCTGCTGCAGTTGCTGCTGCTGCTGCTGCTGTTGCTGCTGCTGCAGCAGGGCGAAGCAGCAGCAGAGCTGAGCTCGTTGCTGGAGAGGAGACAAGGAGACACCTGCGCAGACACCTGAGCAGCTGGCGGAGTGTATATATAAAACTGCTGCGGGGCCCCCCAGCTGTGGGGGGCGCCCTGCCTGGGGGCCCCCCCTCCCCTTGCCTCGGCTTGGGGGCCCCCTACATCAGCAGCGCAGTTTGCTGCAGGGGCAACAGAGCGGAGCGTGGGGGCCCCTCCTTCTAATGAGGGGACAC
>NW_013569065.1:8897-9731 GCF_000499745.2 Eimeria mitis | reverse complement strand
GCTGTGGGGGGCCCCCTGCCTGGGGGCCCCCCCCCCCCTTGCCTCGGCTTGGGGGCCCCCTGCATCAGCAGCGCAGTTTGCTGCAGGGGCAACAGAGCGGAGCGTGGGGGCCCCCCCTTCTAATGAGGGGACACCTGCAGCTGCAGCAGCAGAAGCAGCAGCTGCTGCTGCTGCTGCTGCAGCAGGAGGCGGAGAGGAGACAGAGAACGGCCTGGGGGCCCCAAGAGCACAGGGCACAGTCCCCTCCTTGAGAGGAGCTGCTGCTGCTGCTGCTGTTGCTGCTGCTGCTGCTGATGCTGCTGCTGCTGCTGCTGCTGCTTCAGATGCTGTTGCTGCTGCTGCTGTTGTGGTTTCTGATGAGCACCCCTCGCTGCATGCAGCAGCAGAAACGCTGGGGGAGTCATGGATGGAGCAGGCTCTTGCTGTTGCTGCTGCTGTTGCTGCTGCTGTTGCTGCTGCTGTTGCTGCTGCTTCTAATGTGACAGAGGGAGGCCTAGGCTTCCGCAGAGACCTCACGAGAGTTGTTCTTGTTGCTGCTGTTGCTGCTGGTGTTGCTGCTGCTGCTCTTGCTGCTGCTGCACCGCCTTCAGGTGTATGTACACCGCGGCTCCTCCGTGCGCCTGTCTCTCGGCCCCGATTGAGCTGCTGCCCCTTTCGGAGACGCTGCTGCTGCTGCTGTTGCTGCTGCTGCTGTTGCTGCTGCTGCAGCTGCTGCTGCTGCAGCTGCTGCTGCTGCCGCGGCTGTTGCGGCTGTTGCTGCTGCAATGGTTTCATTGAGACTTCCGCCCAGGACTGTGAGTTAGCAGCGTTCAGCAACTGCTCGCGCTGCTGCTT
>NW_013569065.1:7436-7994 GCF_000499745.2 Eimeria mitis | reverse complement strand
GCTGCTGCTGCTGCTGCGGGTGCTGCTGGTTCGTTGATGCGCCCCAACAGGCCAGGGCCTCTACTTGCTGCTCTATTTGTCTGAGCTGCTCCATCTGTCTCCAGCGGCGCTGTTGCTGCTCCTGTCGTTCTTTTTGTTGCTGCAACAGCTGCTGCTGCTGCAGCTGCAGCTGCAACTGCTGCTGATGCTGCTGCTGCTGCTGCTGCTGCAGTCCACAGTGCAACAGACTGAGAGAGGGAAGTCTCTCCGGGGCGCTTTCGGGTGTCGCTCTATAAGATGCTCTGTGCTGTCTCTGCAGGTTTTGCTGCCTCACGAGGTGCTGCTGCTGCTGCTGCAGCAGCTGCTGCTGCTCCAGCAGCTGCATCTGCTCCATACGCGAGAGGAGACCGTCCCCAAGTGCTGCTGCTGCTGCTGCTGGCAGCTGCGGCTCCCACGTGCTGCTGCTGCGGCTTAACACGGCCTTCAATGTGGCCTCCTGTTGCTGCTGCTGCTGCTGCATCTCTTGCCGTCTCTGCTGCTGCTGCTGCTGCTGCTGCTGATGTTGCTGTTGCTGCTGCC
>NW_013569065.1:6383-7336 GCF_000499745.2 Eimeria mitis | reverse complement strand
ATGTGGCCTCCTGTTGCTGCTGCTGCTGCTGCATCTCTTGCCGTCTCTGCTGCTGCTGCTGCTGCTGCTGGTGTTGCTGTTGCTGCTGCTTACGGAGTCCAGCCACAGGCTTCGGGGCTTCTGTTTGCTGCCGTTGCTGCTGCTGCTGCTGCTGCTGCTGCTGCTTCCCTTGCTGCAGCAATGTTTTGTCTTGGTATTTTTGCTGCTGCTGCACTTCTTGCTTCTGCCTCGCGCGCTGCTCTTCCCATTGCTGCTGCTGCTGCAGCTGCTGCAGCCGGGGCTGCTGCTGCTGCTGCTCATGCGGACGCGCTTTGGGCTGCTGCGGTTGTTGCTGCTGTTGCTGATGCTGCTGCTGCAGACGTTGTTGCTGCTGTTGCTGTTGCTGCTGTTGCTGCTGCTGCTGCTGTTGTTGTTGCAGTCGCTGTTGCTGCTGCTGCCGCTGCTGCTGTGTCTCTTGCTGCAGGTGTTGCTGCTGCATCTGCAGCTTAGTAGACTGTGGAGGCAGCATCTGTTCCTTTTCTAGTTTTTGTTGCAGCTGTGTTTGTTGCTGCTGCATGTGCTGCTTCTGCTGCTGCTGCTGCTGTCTCTGTCGGGCTATGCTCTGCTGCAGCAGCAACGTGTGTGAGGGTCTCCCCTGTCTGCACAGCTGCTGCTGCAGCACTCCTCGAAACCGCTGGGGGATAATTGCTGCTTCGTGCTGAGGTGTACATACACCCCGGCTCTCAGCAGCAGCTGCAGCAGAAGCAGCAGCAGCAGCAGCAGCAAAGACTTCGCACAGGCGCAGCGGCTTTGCACCGTTGGGGGGCTGCGTAGACGAGCTGCAGCTGCCACCAGCTGCAGCAGCAGCAGCAGCAGCAGCAGCAGCAGCAGCAGGAGGCGTAAGCATTGCCTTTGCCCGCAAGGCCTGCAGAAGCTCTGGTAGCTCCCCCAAGCGGACAGTCCAGGCCGGTGGT
>NW_013569065.1:3855-4169 GCF_000499745.2 Eimeria mitis | reverse complement strand
TGCTGTTGCTGCTGGTCCTGGGAGGGATGCAGGCAGTGAAGAAGCAGCAAACTGCAGCAGCAACAGCAGCTGCTGTAGCAGCATGAGCACCAGCAGACACAAGAACAAGAAAAGGAGACACAACAACAGCAACAGCAACAGCAACAGCAACAACAGCAACAGCAACAACAGCAACAGCAGCAGCAGCAGCAGCAACAGCAGCAGCAGCATCAGCAGCAACATACCTCAAGAAGAGTGTGAACATGCGGCAGCCCCTGCATGCATTCAGAGAAGAAAACCTCAGCCAGTGGGGTCTCGGGGACGAGGTGCAGCAA
>NW_013569065.1:3420-3755 GCF_000499745.2 Eimeria mitis | reverse complement strand
CAACAGCAACAGCAGCAGCAGCAGCAGCAACAGCAGCAGCAGCATCAGCAGCAACATACCTCAAGAAGAGAGTGAACATGCGGCAGCCCCTGCATGCATTCAGAGAAGAAAACCTCAGCCAGTGGTGTCTCAGGGACGAGGTGCAGCAGCAGGTGTAGTTCGCTGTCTCTGCATGTTGCTGCTGCACTTGCTGCTGCTGCTGCTGCTGCTGCTGTTGCTGCTGCAGTAGATACAGGCCTTCCCTCTGCTGCTGCCTGAGCTTGTTCTAGCTGCAGCTGCACGAGCTTCTTCTCAACAGCTTTGACTGCAACACGCATGAACTGTTGTCTACCGCT
>NW_013569065.1:2493-3320 GCF_000499745.2 Eimeria mitis | reverse complement strand
TGTCTCTGCATGTTGCTGCTGCACTTGCTGCTGCTGCTGCTGCTGCTGCTGTTGCTGCTGCAGTAGATACGGGCCTTCCCTCTGCTGCTGCCTGAGCTTGTTCTAGCTGCAGCTGCACCAGCTTCTTCTCAACAGCTTTGACTGCAACACGTATGAACTGTTGTCTACCGTCGCTGCTGCTGCTGCTGCTGCTGCTGCTGTTGCTGCTGCTGCTGCTGCTGCTGCCAAGCAGCAGCAAACCCTCATACAGAGGGCCAAAGAGAGTTTTCTGGTGCAGCCGCAGCAGCAGGTAGCGGCGGCCTGAAGGAGACAGGAGACACTCAACAGCCCCAGACTCTCTTCTGCATGCGTTCCTACCCCGAGCAACGCTGCTGCTGCTGCTGCTGCTGCTGCTGCTGCTGCAGTTGCTGTTGCTGCTGCTGTTACGATTGCTGCCAGCAGCATTTGCCCCTGTCGCGCTCGGGCTGCGGCGATTCCGCCTGAAGTGAGGAGATAAAGAAAGAGAAGGCGGCAGAACAAGCCGGCATTGCTGCTGCTGCTGCTGCTGCTGCAGCTGCTGCTGCTGCTGCTGCTGCTGCTGCTGAAACCTCCCGCTGCTGCTGTCTGGTGTTCTTGGAAGGTGTGGAGGCTTTACTGGTAGCATGCCCGTTGCTGCAGCAGCAGCAGCTGCTGCTGTTGCTGCAGGTGGTGCAGTTGCTGCTGTTGAACCTGCTGCTGCATGCGTTGCTGCAGCTGCTGCAGCAGGCGAGGCGGTTTGCTGCTGCAGCTGCGGCATCTGCTGCAGTGCTGCCTCCCCGGGTGGCCTTCGTATGTGCTGCTGTCTCCAG
>NW_013569065.1:1258-2393 GCF_000499745.2 Eimeria mitis | reverse complement strand
CAGCAGCAGGTAGCGGCGGCCTGAAGGAGACAGGAGACACTCAACAGCCCCAGACTCTCTTCTGCATGCGGTCCTACCCCGAGCAACGCTGCTGCTGCTGCTGCTGCTGCTGCTGCTGTTGCTGTTGCTGCTGCTGTTACGATTGCTGCCAGCAGCATTTGCCCCTGTGGCGCTCGGGCTGCGGCGATTCCGCCTGAAGTGCGGAGATAAAGAAAGAGAAGGCGGCAGAACAAGCCGGCATTGCTGCTGCTGCTGCTGCTGCTGCTGCTGCTGCTGCTGCAGTTGCTGCTGCTGCAGCTGCTGCTGCTGAAAACTCCTGCTGCTGCTGTCTGGTGTTCTTGGAAGGTGTTGAGGTTTTACTTGTAACATGCCCGTTGCTGCAGCAGCAGCTGCTGCTGCTGTTGCTGCAGGTGGTGCAGTTGCTGCTGTTGAACCTGCTGTTGCATGCGTTGCTGCAGCTGCTGCAGCAGGCGAGGCAGTTTGCTGCTGCAGCTGCGGCATCTGCTGCAGTGCTGCCTCCCTGGGGGGCCTTCGTATGTGCTGCTGTCTCCAAGCCGAAGGCTGCTCAGAGTTAAGAGGAGATCGAGCAGAAACAACAGCAGCAGCAACACCTTGTGTTGCTGCTGCTGCTGTTGCTGCTGCTGCTGCTGCTGCTGTTGTTGTTGTTGCTGCTGCTGACGGCGTCGTCGTGGGCGGCAAGCTGTGGCGCATGCAGCCAGAAGCAGCAGCATTTGCAACCAGGGCTGAGTACCTGAAGCTATGCTGCTGCACTAGCTGCCGCTGCTGCTGCTGCTGCTTCTGCTGCTGCTGCTGCAGCAGCTGTTGCTGCTGCAGCAGCTGCTGCACCTGTCTCCCCGCCGCCGTGTCGCAATTGATATGAGATAATTCGCTGGTTTGCTGCGCACAAGGAGAATCTTTTGCTGCTGTTTTCTCTGCTGACTCAGCTGCTGCTGCTGCAGTTGCTGCTGCTGCAGTTACTGCTGCTGCAGTTGCTGCTGCTGCAGTTGCTGCTGCTGCTTGTTGTGCTGCTTCTGCTGTTGATGGACTGTCTGCCGCTTGGAGGGAAGAAGGAGATGCAGGCTTCTCAGTGTCTTGCTGCTGCAGTTGCTGCTGCTGTTGTTTTTGCTCCTGTAAT
>NW_013569065.1:818-1158 GCF_000499745.2 Eimeria mitis | reverse complement strand
GAGTACCTGAAGCTATGCTGCTGCACTAGCTGCCGCTGCTGC
The DNA here is from genome assembly GCF_000499745.2 of Eimeria mitis. NCBI lineage: Eukaryota > Apicomplexa > Conoidasida > Eucoccidiorida > Eimeriidae > Eimeria > Eimeria mitis. Next base: position 1,116 of record NW_013569065.1, on the reverse strand, counting down.
TGCTGCTGCTTCTGCTGCTGCTGCTGCACCTGTCTCCCCGCCGCCGTGTCGCAATTGATAGGAGATAATTCGTTGGTTTGCTGCGCACAAGGAGAATCCTTCGCTGCTGTTTTCTCTGCTGCTGCAGTTGCTGCCGCTGCAGTTGCTGCTGCTGCAGTTGCTGCTGCTGCAGTTGCTGCTGCTGCTTGTTGTGCTGCTTCTGCTGTTGATGGGCTATCTGCCGCTTGGAGGGAAGGAGATGCAGGCTTCTCATTGTCTTGCTGTTGCAGTTGCTGCTGCTGTTGTTTTTGCTCCTGTA
>NW_013569065.1:433-718 GCF_000499745.2 Eimeria mitis | reverse complement strand
TGCTGCTGCTGCTGCTGTTGCTGCTGCTGCTGCTGCTGCTGTTGCTGCTGCAGAGAGTGTTGAGAGCTGTAGCAAATTGGAGGCCTGCGGAGGAGACAAGGCTTTAAGGGGTAGACAGGCAAACTGTGAATGGATTCTCTTGTCAGCTGCTGCTGCTGCTGCTGCTGCTGCTGCTGCTGTTGCTGCTGCTGCTGCTGTTGCTGCTGCTGCTGCTGCTGTCGCTGCTGATTTTGGCTCTGCGCGGAGAGGTGCTCGCCGACGCCATTTCTATTTAGAGGCTTCAGT
>NW_013569064.1:310-653 GCF_000499745.2 Eimeria mitis | reverse complement strand
GAGACAGAGAGACAGCAGAGCCAGCCAGAAGAGAGACAGGCTTGTGCACATTAAATATAAGGCGCTGCCCGCGTATACTAGGCCTGCTGAAGAGAGAGAGAAAGAGAGAGAGAGAAGGGAGAGAGAGAGAGAGAAAGACACAGAAAAAAGGTACAGAGGGGTGAGAGAAAGAGAGAGAGAGAGAGGGAGGGAGAGAGAGAAAGAGACAAAAAGGAGACAGAAAGAAAGGAGACAGAAAGAGACAGAAAGAGACAGAAACAGACAGAAAGGAGACAAAAGGAGACAAAAAGGAGACAGAAACGAGACAAAAAGGAGACAGAAAGGAGACAAAAAGGAGATAGAA
>NW_013569064.1:0-223 GCF_000499745.2 Eimeria mitis | reverse complement strand
AAAAAAAAAAAAAAAAAAAAAAAAAAAAAAAAAAAAAAAAAAAAAAAAAAAAAAAAAAAAAAAAAGCAAAATACCTTTCTCTAGGAGCTGGTGAGCTAGATCAGCCAAACAAAGACAAGCAGCTTGTCTCCACTGTCTTGCTGTTAGCTTCTCCTTGCTGCTGCTGCTGCTGCTGCTGCTGCTGCTGCTGCTGTTGCTGCTGCTGCTGCTGCTGCTGCTGTTG
>NW_013569063.1:241-743 GCF_000499745.2 Eimeria mitis | reverse complement strand
ACTGTTTGGGAGTAAGTTCCTGCGTATTCGACCGTAGCTTTCCACGCACGTGCATGATGTCAGTTCAGCTTGCCCACAAACGGTCACGCGGCACACTGCGAAATCAATAAAGTTGCCTTTTCCCGGCCTGCATTCCCGGCAGCAGGTAGTTTGGCATGCCCGAGAACACGTTGATTGGCAGAACAGCCTCCATGTCGGGTGAACGTTCAGCCATCGCTTCCTTCAAAGCCTAAATGCAATTGGGAGATAGTGCATTTTGGCTTCACAACTGAGCTAGCAAGCCTCTGCTGCCCCCCAAAACATCGAATCATTGTCTTGATAACGCTTGAGCCTATATTTGCAATGGCTCAACAGCTAGTCACGGTTGCGACGCGCTACCGCAGGTGTGTGGACGCTCTGTTGTGCGCGTGCGTGTCGGCGCCACATGAAGCACCCACTCTCCCCCAAAGCACCGTTAAGCAGCAAAGGCGACCAGAGGTTGCCTATCTCCTGCATCAATTTG
>NW_013569063.1:0-141 GCF_000499745.2 Eimeria mitis | reverse complement strand
CACCGTTAAGCAGCAAAGGCGACCAGAGGTTGCCTATCTCCTGCATCAATTTGGTCATTTATGCTACGAATGGCAGAAGCGTCAAGTATGCAGGCACTCACTAGAAGGAAAGCTAGCCATTTTCGTGCTGTATAGATAGCG
>NW_013569062.1:417-654 GCF_000499745.2 Eimeria mitis | reverse complement strand
GTATACCTGCATATACACCCCAGCACCTGCATATACACCCCAGCACCTGCACGTACACCCCAGCACCTGCACGTACACCCCAGCACCTGCACGTACACCCCAGCACCTGCGTATACACCCCAGCACATACACCCCAGCTTCTCTGTATACAGCCCAGCACCTCCGTATACACGTCAGTATCTCTGTATAAAACCGACCACCTCCGTATACACCCTAACACATAACCCCACCACCTAC
>NW_013569062.1:0-303 GCF_000499745.2 Eimeria mitis | reverse complement strand
ACATACACCGCAGCACCTGCCTGTACACCCCAGAACCTGCCTGTACACCCCAACACTTGCGCGAGCGTAGACACACAAAAGGAATTCATTCTCAGACAGTAAACGTTACATATTTGTATATCTATATATAAATATATATAAATATGTATAAAAATTTACATAAATATATATAAATATATATAAAAATTTATATAAACATATATAAATATATATAAAAATTTATATAAATATATATAAATATATACATATATATATATATATATATATATATATATATATATATATATATATATATATATATAT
>NW_013569061.1:419-654 GCF_000499745.2 Eimeria mitis | reverse complement strand
CCTTTGGCCCTATCAACTCCACCGCCTCACCGTACTTCTGCAGCAGCAACAGCAGCAGCAGCAGCAGCAGTAGCAGCAGCAGTAGCAGCAGCAGGAGGAGGAGTAGTAGCAGCAGCAGCAGGAGTAGTAGCAGCAGCAGCAGCAGCAGCAGCAGCAGCAGCAGGAGTAGTAGCAGGTGATTGGATATGAGGAAACACGGGCAACGGGAAGCCCTAATACCCACGGTAGCTGTTGC
>NW_013569061.1:0-341 GCF_000499745.2 Eimeria mitis | reverse complement strand
ACAGCAGCAGCAGCAGCAGCAACAGCAGCAGCAGCAGCAGCAGCAGCAACAGCAGCAGCAGCAGCAGCAAGAAGAAGAACAGTAAGAAATGCAGCAACAACAGCAGCAGCAGCAATACCAACAGCAAATATAACAGCAGCAACAAAAGCATCAACAGCAGCAAACAGCAAGTGTATTTATGCATACATATATAAGTATATACAAATATAAATATACAAATAAATAAACAAACAAATAAATAAATAAATAAACAAATAAGCAAATAAACATGTAAACAAATAAATAAATATATATATATATATATATATATATATATATATATATATATATATATATATATA
>NW_013569060.1:418-655 GCF_000499745.2 Eimeria mitis | reverse complement strand
TATATATATATATATATATATATATATATATATATATATATATATATATACATAAAGATAACAACAGTTTTAACTAGATATGTGTATTTACTTTGTGTTTATTTTGTTTTAATTTGTTTGTGTTGTATGTATGTATCCCTTTATACAAAAAGACATAAAGCAACTAAAACCAAAAAAAGTAAATAACAATACTTGTTTATATTTATTTATTTTTATTTTTATGTATTTATCTATTTA
>NW_013569060.1:0-234 GCF_000499745.2 Eimeria mitis | reverse complement strand
ATATATATATATATATATATATATATATATATATGTATGTATTTATATATATTTGTATGTATATGTATATATATATGTATGTATGTATGTATAAATATATGTTTATATTATATATTTACATATAAGTATATATGTAAATGTAATATTATTGTATATATTTCTACATATTTCTACATATTTGTGTATATATATGTATAATATATATATATATATATATATATATATATATATATA
>NW_013569059.1:456-655 GCF_000499745.2 Eimeria mitis | reverse complement strand
GTCTTAACCACCGCTATCACGGGGGCCTGCATACAAACCCTAAACCCTAAACCCTAAACCCTAAACCCTAGACCCAGCGGAGTGCTGGTTGTCTCTACCTCGCTAAACCCTAAACCCTAAACCCTAAACCCTTTTGCAAGTGTTATATATATATATATATATATATCTATCGTTTTTTTTCTGTGTTTGAAATCCGGGT
>NW_013569059.1:0-220 GCF_000499745.2 Eimeria mitis | reverse complement strand
GCTAGCTAGCTAGTTGGTGGATAGAGCTGGAGCTAGATATCATTGCTTAGATAAGCTCGGTAGTTTAGATTGTCTAGCTAGCTAGATAGTCTAGATAGCTAGCTAGCTAGCTAGCTAGCTAGTTCAGGTTGTTCAGCTAGCTAGCTAGTGTAGCTAGCTAGCTAGCTAGCTAGCTAGCTAGTTCAGGTTGTTCAGCTAGCTAGCTAGTGTAGCTAGCTAG
>NW_013569058.1:10234-12143 GCF_000499745.2 Eimeria mitis | reverse complement strand
CTGCTGCTGCTGCTGCTGCTGCTGCTGCTGCTGGTGCTGTTGCTGCTGCTGCTGCTGGTGGTGGTGCTGATGATGATGATGATGATGATGATGGTCCTGGTGCTGATGGCTCTCCTGTTATTGATGGTGCTGATGGTGCTGTTGTTCCTCTTGATGGATCTGTTCTTGTTGTTTCTACTGTACCTACTGTTGCTGCTGCTGCTGCTGCTGTTGCTGCTGTTGCTGCTGCTGCTGCTGCTGCTGCTGACCCAGGCGGGCTGGGTGCAGCGGGGGAGTTCAGAGCCATTGTATGGTGCCCCCAGAACGACCCCTTTTTGTTTCTTCTTCTGCTAGCAAACCACGCAGAAGGTCAGGGGCTTCGATTGAGACAGCTAAGAAAAAGTGAGCTCCTGTAGATACAGTGGGGAGATGTTATACAAATAAAAAGAAAGAAATGCTGTAGATACACTGCAGATACAACACAGAATACTGAATAAGATAAAGAAGAAATGTTTAAACATAAAGTTTTAGTGATAAAGAAGAACCCCCAATGCGGCCACACAGAGGAGGAGAGTTGCTGCGAGAGAGAAAGAAAGAGAGAGCAACTGCTGCTGCAGGGGTTGTCAATGAAGCAATAGGTATAACACTAAAGAACAAATTTCATAAAATAAAACACAAAAATAACAAAAAGAAACAAAAGAAAATAAACTCGAGAAGAAGTATCGCAGACAACACCTTCTTGGGGCCTCGTCTGGCTCTCTCCTTCGGCTGCGTCGGGTTTCATCTGCTGCTGCAGCAGCAGCAGCAGCAGCAGCAGCAGGAGCAGCAGCAGCAGAAAAAGAATAAATATAAAACACTTTTTATACTCAATGCAACAAAAAGAAGAAAAAAAAGAAAAATTTGTTTCATATATTTCGCCGCTGCTGCAGAGTAACAGGCGCCACCGACATCCCATATAGTCTAGGTGGTTAGGATACTCGGCTTTCACCCGAGCGACCCGGGTTCGAGTCCCGGTGTGGGAACGTTTTATAAAAAAAAATTTTTTTTTATTCTTTCTGTATTTATTCATTTTTCTTCAATATTTGTTTACTTTGTTGCTTGTAACTTTACTTATATGCTGCTTTACATGTATACTTTTTTGCTTTTTTTATTTTACTTAATATTCGGCTCCAGTACAAGGCTCAGTATAAACTCAGATGGCTTTCTATGGATCATGTATCAACACAGAGGGGATCAGCTTTTTTTGTGAATTTGTTTCTATGGTATTGCTTACAGCGGCAGGAACAGCAATTCTGATGTTTTTGTATGAATTGAAACAGTATATTTACAGCTGCGTGCTACTCTAAGCAAGCTATGATAATAACGAGTGAATATAAACTTATGTTCTTCTATCACAAATTCAAAAAAAAGAAAATAAAAAATTTTTTCAGAAACTTATCTTTGAGTTGATCGCTCACCACCATCCCATATAGTCTAGGTGGTTAGGATACTCGGCTTTCACCCGAGCGACCCGGGTTCGAGTCCCGGTGTGGGAACGTTTTGTCCTTTTGATCTTTTTTTTTGTCTTTTTATGTATTAAAAGAAAATAAATATCGAGTTTAATTTAGTTCTTAGTATCTTGTATCCGTATAAAAAGGAGTATAGTATACACACCTCTCCTGCATTTCTTCTTCTCGCTTATTTCATTGTCTATAAACACTAAAAATAAATGTCTCGGCTCGGCTAAACATTGAATAAACTTTTTTAAAATTTCAGCTCATGTGAGTATTCCTCGATTTTACTTCGGTTTCAGTAGAAGAGAATAAACACGAACCAGAATATTTTTTCAATTGTGTTGTATGCACAAAAAGATTATATCGACTTTCTCTACTCTAAGTTACTGGGGTTTACTCGTTCATATATTATTTTATTCTGAATAACAATTTAAAAA
>NW_013569058.1:9537-10204 GCF_000499745.2 Eimeria mitis | reverse complement strand
TAGGTGGTTAGGATACTCGGCTTTCACCCGAGCGACCCGGGTTCGAGTCCCGGTGTGGGAACGTTTTATATACATTCTTTTCTTCTAAGCTTAATTACTACAATAGTGATAATAATGTTGCTGATGATAATAAAAATATCACAACGTAATTTTGCCGCGTCTACTCCTGTTCATATTCCTTTGTGCGTTGATCGTTTATATTTTCAGTAGAGGGGGTAATCATTGAGCCTCTGCTGCTGCAGCATAAACGCCGCATCTGTCCAGCAGCCGGCTGTTTGGAAAGCTGCAAAGAGTTCATCTTCTTTCTGAGGTAAACGCTTTCTGCTTACTCATGGGCAGCGATCGATGCAAGCAGCGGAGTGAAAAACTGAGGAAATTCCAGCTGAGAAGGGAATTATAGAGCGCGAAATAAATACCTTCATGATCTGAGTTTATACAGAAATATAATCTGCTTTCTTCTGTTGCTTTCTTCACCGGAAACTGTATGAAACGTATATCACCAAATTCGTTTGAAATACTGTGAGATATCCTTGAATGAACGAAACCCAAGTGAAAATATCTGCAACAAATTTCAACATAAATTTCTCTTTTCTTTTAAAACGTTCAAATGTGCCGCAGGCCTTTCAACCAATCTATATTCAGAATAGCTGCACGCAGGAACAGATGG
>NW_013569058.1:8868-9435 GCF_000499745.2 Eimeria mitis | reverse complement strand
ATATATATATATATATATATATATATATATATATATATGTATGGTCTACTTGAATATAAATACAGAGCACGGTTTTATATCCATCAGAAAACCAGCGAGATCATCATTCAATTCATGAATGAGCTGCACAGAGTAACAAAGTTTCACGAAACTTGTGCACGTAGCTGCGCATACACCTCAGCACCGCTCCATATGTTGCGGGATATTCGAGTTCATCACAATTCTCCCCAATAGGAGCAATAAAGCAGGCGCCTTTATAGTTTCCGATGAAGTATTTCATCTTTATTTTGCTTTCCTTCTCCCCCAATGTTGATTCGCTGGAGTTTTCTCTGGTTTCAGAGGCTTCAAGGCTCGGCCCCCCCGGTTAGTTAGATTGAGCATGAGCGCCTCCTGTGCAGGAATATGAATGCTTTCTTTCGCCTTTTTCAGCTCGCCACGGAATGGCCGCTGCGGCGGTGGGAGATGTTCCTTATCTATTTGGAGGCTGTACGATAGCTGGTGAGTGAAGGCCTCATGATCAGCTTTTTTTTTTTTGCAGGTTTCTCGAGTATGCAGAATATATGTTTC
>NW_013569058.1:8239-8547 GCF_000499745.2 Eimeria mitis | reverse complement strand
ATCCTCTATGGCGCAGATGGTATATTGGTGTTGGGCCTGAAAACTTCAGACCAGGTAATAAATGCATGCAAAAATTTTTTAATGTTTTATCTTATTTATATTAAACACACGCAGAAACACGCAGTGGACACGCATCGGCTTCTGATGGAGAAAAGATATATATCTTCGGCGGCTACAATGAAGCAAGCCCCGTCCCTATCTTGCTTCTCTCCCCCCGAAACCTAAACCCTAAACCCTAAACCCTAAATCCTAAACCCTAATCCCTAAACCCTGAATCCTAAACCCTGAATCCTAAACCCTAAACCCTA
>NW_013569058.1:7343-8139 GCF_000499745.2 Eimeria mitis | reverse complement strand
ATCCTCTATGGCGCAGATGGTATATTGGTGTTGGGCCTGAAAACTTCAGACCAGGTAATAAATGCATGCACAAAGTTTTTAATGTTTTATCTTATTTATATTAAACACACGCAGAAACACGCAGCGGACACGCATCGGCTTCTGATGGAGAAAAGATATATATCTTCGGCGGCTACAATGAAGCAAGTCCCGTCCCTCTCTTGCTTCTTTCCCCCCAAACCCTAAACCCTAAACCCTTAACCCTAAACCGTAAACCCTGAATCCTAAACCCTAAACCCTAAACCCTGAATCCTAAACCCTAAACCCTGAATCCTAAACCCTAAACCCTGAATCCTAAACCCTAAACCCTAAACCCTTATTTAACAGGCAGGACGTTTTCTAAATGATTTGTGGGTAGTGGACTTAGACTCGGTGAGGCGCTGCAGCCGCATGAGCTCTCTCTCTGTTTCTCAGCTCGATAACAAACGCCACAGGAGATGGAAAATCTAAGCTCGGAGCAGTTTCCCGTTCGCTTTCACGCGCTCGTGCACAGTAAGCAGCACCCAAACCCTAAACCCTAAACCCTAAACCCCAAACCCTAAACTCCAAACCCTAAACTCTAAACCCTAAACCCTAGATCCTTTCTCTCTACTGTCTTAGCCTCATTCCCTGCTCTTCACAGGTTCGGGGGAAGTTCCTCCTGCTAGAGAAGGGGCGACGTTGACATATATGAACGGCCATTTGTTTCTCTTGGGTGGCTACGGTGCAGACGGTGGTGTGTTTATCTTTTTTTTTTTTTTTCATTTCTTTTTTTCTA
>NW_013569058.1:6541-7243 GCF_000499745.2 Eimeria mitis | reverse complement strand
CTGCTAGAGAAGGGGCGACGTTGACATATATGAACGGCCATTTGTTTCTCTTGGGTGGCTACGGTGCAGATGGTGGTATGTTTATCTTTTTTTTTTTTTTTTCATTTCTTTTTTTCTTTATCTCTCATCCTCTAATGTTATATTTTGTATGAGTACAGGCCCTCATTCTAGCGACTTGTGAGGATTTGTTGCTGCTGCACTGCAACACAAAGAAACAACACAACAGCTTAATTAAACAAAAAAAAAATTTATGTGCTGCAGATGGGTGTACAGCTTGGGGGAGGATAAGTGGCTTAGGGCCCCAGCCAGAGGCAATCAGCCCCCACCCAGAGAGGGTAAGTCGATAAAAAAAATATATATATTTGAAGAATTTATTTATTGAATTTTGCTGCTGCAGGTCACAGCGCACTCAGAAACGGAAGTGATGTGAGTTCGCTGTGTGACCACTGGCGTGACCACTGGTCATCTTCCTCCCCTTTCATATCTTCTTCTTTCATCTCAACTCATATCTTCTCCCTCTTCTCTGCTTTCCTATCACTTCCTTTCATCTCATATCACTTCATCTTATTCTAATTTATTTCATGTTTTTTTATTTTACTCTCTTTCATTTTACTTTATCTTATTTCACATTAATTTATTTTATTTTATTTTATTTTATTTTATTTTATTTTACTTTATTTTATTTTATTTTCTTTTCTTTTC
>NW_013569058.1:6117-6447 GCF_000499745.2 Eimeria mitis | reverse complement strand
ATATATATATATATATATATATATATATATATATATATATATATATATAATATAATAAATATTATTTCTGTGTTTGTTTGGTGCGATAGATAAACATCTTTTTGTTGTTTGTTTCGTTTCTTTAAACAACATTTCTTTCTCTTTTGGCTTGGGCATTCAATCAATACATTTATTTTATTTTATTTTATTTTATTTTATTTTTTTTTTGTGCAATCCGTGACAGCTGTTCTGTGTTTGTTGTATGCAGCCTCTCAACATGTTTCTGTGTTTGTTTAAGTTGCTAACTGAATCCTTTTATTTGTTTGTTTAATATAATATAATATATGAATA
>NW_013569058.1:5267-6017 GCF_000499745.2 Eimeria mitis | reverse complement strand
TCTTATTCTAATTTATTTCATGTTTTTTTATTTTACTCTCTTTCATTTTACTTTATCTTATTTCACATTATTTTATTTTATTTTATTTTATTTTATTTTATTTTATTTTATTTTATTTTATTTTATTTTATTTCATCTTATTTTATTTTATTACTTCATCATCTCGTTGGTTTCAGATTATCGTAGCTGGAGGATGCGACTCGCGCAAGAATGTGCAGCGATGCTACAAGTAAGCAGATATGTATGCATATACACTCAGTTTGTTTTCTTTTTTTTATTTAATACATAAATGTTATTTCTGTGTTTGTTTCGTGCGATAGATAAACATATTTTTTGTTGTTTGTTTCGTTTCTTTAAACAACATTTCTTTCTCTTTTGGCTTGGGCACTCAATCAATAAATTTATTTTTTTTTCTGCAATCCGTGAGAGCTGTTCTGTGTTTGTTGTATGCAGCCCCTCAATATGTTTCTTTGTTTGTTTAAGTTGCTAACTGAATCCTTTTATTTGTTTGTTTAATATAATATAATATATAAATACTTTTTTTTCGTTTCTGTGCTGCAGCGATGTATGGCAGCTGGACGCACAAAAGTACACCTGGCGGCTCTTGTCAGCTGGGGACCCAAAATTTTCTCCTCGAGAGCGTCACGGGGCTGTTATATTGAGAGGCAAGCGAAGCTTTTTTTATTTTATTTATTTATTTATTTATTTTTATCTCAATGCATGCGGGGGGGGCTTCATCGCGACTCAGGC
>NW_013569058.1:4317-4501 GCF_000499745.2 Eimeria mitis | reverse complement strand
ACGCACAAAAGTACACCTGGCGGCTCTTGTCAGCTGGGGACCCAAAATTTTCTCCTCGAGAGCGTCACGGCGCTGTTATATTGAGAGGCGAGCGAAGCTTTTTTTATTTTATTTATTTATTTATTTATTTATTTATTTATTTTTATCTCAATGCATGCGGGGGGGGCTTCATCGCGACTCAGGG
>NW_013569058.1:4124-4217 GCF_000499745.2 Eimeria mitis | reverse complement strand
CTCTCACGACTGTGGAGAGGTAAGCAGTGCTTTCAAGGGTTTAGGGTTTAGGGTTTAGGGTTTAGGGTTTCTTTTGACGAGGGATTGAACGTT
>NW_013569058.1:3461-4024 GCF_000499745.2 Eimeria mitis | reverse complement strand
CTCTCACGACTGTGGAGAGGTAAGCAGTGCTTTCAAGGGTTTAGGGTTTAGGGTTTAGGGTTTAGGGTTTAGGGTTTCTTTTGACGAGGGATTGAACGTCGTTTCAGGTGTATGAGTGTCCTAGAAAATGCAACTTTTCGGGTGTATGCATCGACGGGTCTTGCAAATGTTTTCCTCGCTATCGCGGCTCATCATGTTACCGAGTGAGTTATTGATGAAAGTTTATATTTTATTTGTTTTCTGTTTTTTTTTTATCATCAGAAATACTCTGCTTTGGGGTGTCACTGCAGGTGCTGTGTCCTGGCTCAGGACTCAACGGCATGTGCAACGGCCAGGGCGAGTGTTTGCCTTCTGGCGCGTGTCAGTGCAAGTACGTGAATCTCTGTTTCCTAGGGTTTAGGGTTTAGGGTTTAGGGTTTAGGGTTTGTGTGTTAATCCGCTGGTATTTGTTTCAGGCCTGGCTATAAGGGTATGTATGTATGGTGTACATGCATAAGAAGAAAGCTGCAGCAACTGTAACACTTTCTTGATAGGCCTCAGCTGCGAAATTGATATATGGGGAG
>NW_013569058.1:1743-3361 GCF_000499745.2 Eimeria mitis | reverse complement strand
ATCTCTGTTTCCTAGGGTTTAGGGTTTAGGGTTTAGGGTTTAGGGTTTGTGTGTTAATCCGCTGGTATTTCTTTCAGGCCTGGCTATAAGGGTATGTATGTATGGTGTACATGCGCCAGAAGAAAGCTGCAGCAACTCTAACACTTTCTTGATAGGCCTCAGCTGTGAAATTGATATATGGGGAACAGAAGAAAGAGAGAGAAGAGCCAGAGGCATCAAACGGCTGTCTCCAGAGCACCCAGCTCCTGACCTCTCCTCGCTCATGGATTTCGACCTGCGGGAACAAAGTAAGAAAATTTAATTGTGTTGAGTTGTGTTCTGCCGCTGCATGCACGCATGCATGCATGCATGCATGCATGCGTGCATGCATGCATGCATGCATGCCTGCATGCGTTGTTTTTTAAAAAAACACTTCCTCTCTGTTTTCTTCTATTCTGATGATTTGTTCCTTCCTTCAGTGCAAGCAATATGGAGAGATATCGTGCGAGAGGCAGGAGGGGTGAGGATGAAGCAAATGTTAGTTTAATTCTCTTCTTTAGTTTAACCCAACAACGACAGAGTCTGCCGCCCATGGCCCAAATCGGAGAGCTCCGAGGCACCGCAACAGCTGGCGGTAAGAATGTTGACACTTCAGGGTTTAGGGTTTAGGGTTTAGAGTTTAGGGTTTAGGGTTTAGGGTTTAGGGTTTAGCAGTTGCATATATATATTTTTTTATATTTCAGGTGCCGGTATACAGTGGAGCATGCACTGGCCAGAGGCCCACTTGCCTTGTAAGAAAGCCGCTTTCTTTATTATTTTGCATAAATATAATTATAAATATAATAATAATTATTATAATTATAATAATATAATTATAAATGAAAATAAAAAAAAGTTATATTAATTATAAAACCGTTTTCTATGGATTTCAGCTGCCGATGAGATAAAGGAAAGGGTTCAAGTGTTAGCTGAGGAGCTGCAGGAGCAGCTACCCTCTATTTCTACTTCTGTGCGTGTTGCTATGTTCCCCGTTTCCCTTTGTATAGCCGGCAGCACTCTGTACTTTATGTACAGAGTCAACCGCTCTCGGCTTCAATGAAGCCGCGGGGGCCAGCGTGGTCTCTTACATTTAAACTCCTTTCTACACATAAAACGTCTCTGCTCTTCCTGCTGCTGCTGCTGCTGCTGTTGTTGCTGTTGCTGCTGCTGTTGCTGCTGTTTCCTGTCCGTTTGCCTCTTTTCTTCGTTTGGTAGCTAATCGGTAGAAAGGAGTTATATAACTAAAGGGGAGATTCATAGGGATGGAGTGATGGTGATAGAGAGCCAAACAAAGCTAAACAAACACTGCTCTACATTTAGCTGAGCAAATACTTCTTTACAGCTAAACAAACATTTCTTTATAGTTAGATGAACAAACATTTCTTTATAATTAGTTTAATGAATATTTCTTTATATTTAGATGAAAAAACAATTTCTTTAGAGTTAGTGTAACGAATATTAATTAATACTTCTTTATAGTTAGATGAAAAAACAATTTCTTTAGAGTTAGTTGAACGAAAACTTGTTTATAGATAGACGAGCAAACATTTTTTAAAGCTAAGTACGAGCTTTCTAACATTTAGCTGAACGAAGATTTCTT
>NW_013569058.1:578-1643 GCF_000499745.2 Eimeria mitis | reverse complement strand
TTGAACGAATACTTCTTTATAGTTTTTATTTGAACAAATATTTCTTTGGAGTTGAAAAAATATTTCTTTACTCTTAAACAAACTTTTCTTCACAGCTAAGCAAATATTTTTTTAAAATTTAAACAAATATTTTCGTCAAGTTCGATGGTCAAACTTCAACCAAAATAATGCAAGGGTCACTCTTGCGGTCTTGCGCTGCTGCTCAAGGGTCTGTTGCTGTTGCTGCTGCTGCTGTTGCTGTTGCTGCTGCTGTTGCTGTTGCTGCTGCTGCTGTCACTGCTGCTGTATACGAGCATGTGTGCTGGTTATATTTCGCAGCAAATTACTACAGAGAATCTTCGCTAGACGTTGCATGTTGGCTACCGCGTGCAGCAGTGTGTCTGTTTGGGTGATCAGCAGTCTGCTGTATTGCATATACACCCTAGCCGGGCTAGGATGTATATGTATATGTATATGTGTATATAAGACCCCCTGGTTCTAGCATGCAAGAGTAATAATTTCGTTTCTAAATCAAAGAACATGCACCATGCTGAGGGCTCCACCACACGCCACTACTACCTCTTCCTCTCCGCACGCTGCAACGCAAATTGGATCATCAGCCAATCCTTCAGAGACCCGAGGAAGGTTGGGGTGTAAGCCGAGGCGGCCAACGGCTATCACCGCCCCCGCAGCCACCTGCAGCAGCAGAGCTTCGCCCCCTGTGAGGACAACAGAACGCGTTGCAGTGCATAAAAGCGAAAACAAATAAGAGGCTTTTCATCCTATGAACTCATTTCCTAATTATATACTTGAATAAAGCTCTGGCGTTTGAAGCTTCTGTGCTATATATGATGGAAATTGTGTGGGTGTATAGCCAAGTACGTAGAGAGAGAGAGAGAAGTAAAGTTGCACTGAACATGAGAGTGAAAGCTGCTGGTTTTGTTTTTGCGGCTGTTGTTATTTGTGTGATAGGGGCTGTACTGCTGTTTATTTTTATCATCGATCTGGCAGAATTTAATATTTATTTGTTTCATTTAGTTCGCTCGTTTCATTTATTGATTTCATTTACCTTCTGTCACAACCACA
>NW_013569058.1:0-225 GCF_000499745.2 Eimeria mitis | reverse complement strand
TCTGCGCCTCACAGTCCACCACGTAGACGAAAATACCCCGCCCAATCAGCAAAGTGCTTCGGCCTGAAAAAGAGGCGCGGGAAGCCTCTAGCTGATGCCACCAGGTTGAACCAACAGCAGCAGAAACAGCTGCTGCTGCTCCGTCTTCGGGTCCGAAGCGGACTCCAAAGCTGCAATGCAGTTAAAAGATGAAATTTAGCAGAACAAAACACCAATATATATATA
>NW_013569057.1:346-655 GCF_000499745.2 Eimeria mitis | reverse complement strand
GCTACTATGGAAAACTAACCTCAGCTGTGGGGCTGCATGCAGCAACGCATTCAGAGCAGCAGCAAGAGTGGGCCCTATACTAACACTGGGTATTCTCGCTAGTAAAGCAGCAGAAGCTGCTGCTGCTGCTGCTGCTCCTGCTGCTCCTGCTGCTGCTGCTGGCTCCCCTGCTGCTGCTGCTGATGGTCATCATGCTGCTGCAGGTGGTCCTGCTGCTGCTGCAGCAGCTGCTCCTGTTCTTGCTGCTGCTGCTGCTGCAGCAGCGTAAGCATAAGGCGCATGGTAGAGGGGGCCCCCGAAGCAGCAGAC
>NW_013569057.1:0-241 GCF_000499745.2 Eimeria mitis | reverse complement strand
TACAGACATTAATTTATTTTGAGGGTTTAGGGTTTAGAGTTTGGGTTTAAGGGTTTAGGGTTTGGGTTTAAGGGTTTATGGTTTGGTGTTCTACGGGTTTAGGGTTTGCGGTATTAGGGCTCGGGGTTTAAGGGTTTAGGGTTTAGGGTTTAATGCAGTTGGTGGGGTCTAGGGTTTAGGGTTTAGGGTTTAGCAACAGACGCAAGAGAGGAAGAAACCCTAAAAAGAGAAGCGAATGCCT
>NW_013569056.1:428-656 GCF_000499745.2 Eimeria mitis | reverse complement strand
CTCCTCCACCCAGGCATCTGCATCCAAAGCACTGGCTGCACCGCCCATCGCCATTCCACTAGGGTGTGACGGAAATGCCCCAGCCGACATTTGTGAGTGCGGGTCAGACGCCCATGACTCACTAAGCCGCGGAATCTTCGGTGGAGGCGGGTGAACTTCACCTTCCCGCTTCTGTGAGGCAATACCCTTCATCTGTTCAAAAGTGGCTGCAGACTCATACAGCATGGC
>NW_013569056.1:0-141 GCF_000499745.2 Eimeria mitis | reverse complement strand
GCATCAGCCTTGAACTGGCGTGAGTCCGGTGGTGAAGAAGCGGCAGTCAATTCAAATAAGCTGGGAGGTGTTTGGGGTGTCAGAGTGGCCAAAGATCCTGGCTTATCCTCATCTACTGGATCGTATCTTCGGGCCATTGTG
>NW_013569055.1:526-656 GCF_000499745.2 Eimeria mitis | reverse complement strand
CTTCCACTCGCGTTACCCGAAGCGAGATATGGTGCACTGTGTCAGCTGTCGACTTCATAAGCGACCATACACACTGCGGGCGTCTTCCAACAGACAAACAGGCACTGGACAATTACGCGTGGCCAGCAAT
>NW_013569055.1:0-268 GCF_000499745.2 Eimeria mitis | reverse complement strand
TGACCAAGCCTGCTCCTCAACGTACTTTGCCTCACAAATAAATGCAGGCGCAGCTAGCCCACACAAACATAACTGCCATCAGCAGGGTCCCTGCGGGCGGCATAGAGCGTCGCGTGTCATTTTCCGGGCTGCATGCGGCGACGGCATTTCACAAAATATAATAAGCGTCGCTACCGGTTGTGCGCAGCATGACTTCCTTATGCACTATGTCACTGATGCATCGGCCAGCAGCAATGCCAGCAAGACAGCGCATGATGCGGGCAACATC
>NW_013569054.1:7458-11784 GCF_000499745.2 Eimeria mitis | reverse complement strand
TATATATATATATATATATATATATATATATATATATATATATATATATATATATATGTTTATATATATACTGCTGCTTCTGCTGCTGCTGCTTCTGCTGCTGCTGCTGTTTCTACTGCTGCTGTTGCTGCTGCTGCTGCGCTATATTTATGAAGGCTCTTTTCTCCTACTGCATATTTATCATCATCATCATCATCATCTGCTGCTGCTGCTGCTGCTGCTGCTGCTGCTGCTGCTGCTGTGTTTGCTGCTGCAGCTGCTGGAGTGCGTTGGTGGTGGGTCTGCCAGCCCCGCTGTTTACTGCTGTCCTTGAGCACATCCTCTCTCGCATGCAAGCCCTTCAACAGCAGCAGCAGCAGCAGCAGCAGCAGCAGCAGCAGCAGCAGCAGCAGCAGCAGCAGCAGGAGGTGGAGGAGGAGGCGCTGGAGGCTGCTGCATGCGCTCACGCTGTCTGGGGCCTCCTGCTGCAGCGGCAAGAACTAATTCGTTGTCTTCGCAGACAAAATAAATGCAGCAGCAAAGTGCAGCAGTTGCTGCTTGCTGCTGCTCAACTGCTGCTGCAACTCATGCACACGCTGCAGCACAAGCTGCACCAGCAGCAGCACCAGCAGCAGCAGCAGCAGCAGCAGCAAGCAGCCCTGGCAGCAGCGAGAAACGCCGGCTCTCTCTCCTCAGTATACCCTCTGCAGCAGCAGCAACAGCAGCAGCAACACCAACAGCTGCAGCAGCAACAACAACTACTACTACTACAGCAGCAGCAGCAGCAGCAGCAGCAGCAGCAGCAGCAGCGAGTGTGTTGTTTGTTGGGTTGGTGCTGCTCACGCAGTGCTCAGTTTCTTGCTGCTGTATTCCGCTGCTGCTGTCTTTTGGTTATTGCTGCCAGCAAACGCCCAGCAGCACAACACCTCAAAGACACCCCAAAGCAGCAGCAGCAGCAGCAGCAGCAGCAGCAGCAACAGCAGCAGCAGCAGCAGCAGCAGCAGCTGGAGGGAGTGGCAGATGCAATGATGGAGTTCGCTAGAGGGGCCGTCGAATTCGCCCAGGCTGACGACGCTGCCCAGCAGCAACAGCAGCAGCAGCAGCAGCAGCAGCAGCAGCAGCAGCAACAGCAGCAGCAGCAGCAGCAGCAGCAGCAGCAGCTGGAGAGTATAGCTGCGAGAGCTGCGTTAAGAAGCTGCAGCATAATCCTCGTCTCTATGTGGAAGGCTCATGAGTTCTTGCCGCTGCAGCGGCAGCAGCAAGCTGTGCTGCTGCTGCTGCTGCGGCTGCTGCACCTGCTGCCAAGGATACAAGACAGAAGGTACAGCTGTTGCTGCTGCTGTTGCTGCTGCTGCTACTGCTGCTGGTGCTGCGACTGCTGCTGCTGCTTCTATTGCTGCTGCTGCTTCTATTGCTGCTGCTGCTTCTATTGCTGCTGCTACTGCTATTGCTGCTGCTGCTGTTTGCTGGGTTGTCGTCTCATCGTATATGCTGCTGCTGCTGCTGCTGCTGCTGCTGCTATCTTCTGCTGCTGCTGTGTTTTATGTTATTTATATTTAGGGTGGCTGAGGACGGATTAGAAGCCTGGGGGCGTGCTGCTGCAGCTCTTGCTAGCCGCAGCAGCAGCAGCAGCAGCAAACGTCTGCTGCTGTTTCTAGCTGCTGAAGGGCTGCACCTGCGGCAGCAGCTGCTGCAGGGGTCTATTACAACAGCAACAGCAGCAGCAGCAGCAGCAGCAGCAGGAGGAAAAGCAGCAAGCAACGCACGTGTATTGTTAGGTAAAGAAATAATAATGCTGCTGCCTGCTGTTGCTGCTGCTGCTGCTGCTGCTGCTGCTGCTGCTGCTTCTCTGTATCCTGCTGCTGCAGTAACCGCTACTGCTGCTGTTGGTTCTGTTGTTGTTGATTGCGTTTACAACTGCTACTACTACTGCTGCAACTGCTGCTGCTGCTGCTGTTTGTGTGTGTGTCTCTGCTGCAGGAGAGAGGCAGCAGCAGCAGGCTCTGTGTGTTCGTCTGCAGTGCGTGGGGTTTGAGCTGCTGGCAGCAGCAGCAGCAGCAGAAGAAGGAGGAAAGACAGTTGCTGCGGTGTCTAGTCAGCTCAGAGAAGGGGCACGAGCAGCACTCATTGCCGCTTACGATGAGTTCTGTGCTCACCATCTCTACAAAGGAAAAGCATAAACTGCAGCAGCAGCAGCAGCAGCAGCAGCAGCAGCAGCAGCAGCAGCAGCAGCAGCAGGAACTGCAGCAGCAGCAGCAGAAGGAACTGCAGCAGGAACTGCAACTGGGAGAGGAGAGATGCAACCAAACAAATTGCTGCTACTTTTGCTGCTGCAGCATTTAAGGATTCTATACACCGCACTGATGATGAACGCATGCATGCATGCATGCATGCATGCATCTGCATAGGCCTCTGTGTAGGGGGCTGAAAGGGTTTAGGGTTTAGGGTTTAGGGTTTACGGTTTTGTATTTGTTTGGGGGGCGGGGGCAGGGGAGGGGGGAAGGCAAACTGTGGCTACTATGCTGCGGGGAGTTTTACAGCTAGCCAGCTAGCTAGCTAGCTAGCTATGCATGCATGCATGCATGCATGCATGCATCTGCTGCATCCAAATATATTTTTGTTTTCTTCTTTCTCTTGTCGTTGACAATATATTTAATAGTTCCTTCTTCAGGCCGGCATCTGCGGCCTTCTTGCGGTGTATACATAGCTAGCTAGCTAGCTAGCCACGCCGCTAGCTAGCCGCGCTGCTAGCTAGCTGTAAGACTGCTCAGATAGCTCGAACAGCCAGCTGCCTGCGCGGAAGTACAGCTACATAGCTAGCTAGCTAGCTATGCATAGATAACTGGATGCAGTGCCGTGCAGGCCGAGCTAGCTAGCCAGAGAGATAGCTAGGCAGATAGATAGATAGCTAGCTGGGGAACTGGCTTGAACCCGGCTTGCTGCTGGTGCCGCATAAACAACCAGTAGACGCGATGTTATATATATATATATATATATATATATATATATATATATATATATATATATATATATATATATATATATGTGCGTAACGTTGTACAGTTATTTCAATGCAGGTGCGCTGGGTGCGCTGCGGCGACTGAGGCTGCCGTCAGCATGCAGCAACTACAGAGGAACTGCAGCAGGAATACGGGTTTATGGCGAAATATACGTGCATGCACGCATCAATGTATGCATGCATTTATGCATGCATGCATGTGTATGCATGCATGCATACTCGCATGCATAATTGCCTGAACAACAGTTTGCTGAAGTCGAGTGTGGGGGGGGGTTAACGCCAAGGTACTGGAATATTAATACCCCGATTAAAAGCGTATCTCAATATATAGATATATATTAAATGTATTATATATATCATATATATTATATATATTATGTATATTATATATATATGGAGAAGGAAGGAAATATCACTGAAATATACAGACAGACGCCGGAAACGAAACAGAAAGAACACCAACAGGCGACGGTAGATATGTTGAGGGTTACAACATATGGCCGTTTAGTTGCCGCTATATTACCTTTTAAGTATTCATCATAACTCTAATTGCATAAATATTTATAAATTAAAAAAAATATATATTCATATATTACCCTGATCGGTACAATCGAGAGCTGGGTTTCAGGGGGCCCCCCCGAGGGGGCCCCGGCGCTGCCGATCTGAACATCGACTTGTTGAGCGTAAGTTTGTCTGTAATTTTGTGTTTTTTTATTTGAATTAAAATATTTAATGAAATATTTACAATATTTTGAGTTCACAGAGTCGATTAGAGGCGAAATGCGGTGCTGGCGGTGCCCTTTATGCTGTGCTTTCTCTGAGAGAAACCTGCCTATACACCCCAGAGAATTTCAGGTGTATAGGCAGCTCCGTGCAAGTTCTGAATCTGAACATGAACGAAGCGATTCATATATTTTTTTGTGGTAACCTCGGCATATTGACGGCTAGAAATATGTTTTTTTCATGGATTTTTTGAACATTATGTATAATATTGTTTCTTCTTTCTCCTGAAAGTCTTTTATTTCTGCTTTCTCTACTCTACGCTCATTTATCACTATGTTCCCCCCGCCATCTCAACGATGCATTTCGGCACCTCCTCGATCGACTGCTCGAGGGCTGCATGCATTTTTCATCGTTTTTCTCTCGCATCACCTCCTTCTGCTCCTGTTTCTCCTCAATATATTTCATTTCTTTCTTCCGTCCTCTCAATCTCCCCTGCACGCAGATGGCCTTCGCAACCCCACCCTAGCGGATGTATGAAGACGAACGCGCTGCCAGATGCACTGAGAAGCAGCATAAGCTTCCGTGGCCCTCTCCGACAACGCCAG
>NW_013569054.1:4538-4934 GCF_000499745.2 Eimeria mitis | reverse complement strand
TTTTTTTTTTTTTTTTGTTTTTTTTTTTTGTTTGTTTCTTTGTTTGTTTATTCTGTTTGTTTTTATTTGTGTATTTGTTTTGTATTTTAATTTAATTTATTTATTTCGTCTTCGTTATTTTTGTTGCTGCGACTCTTTCTGCTGCTACTGCTGCCCTTCTGCTGCTGCTGCTGCTGCTGCTGCTGCTGCTGCTGCTGTCTGTCTGTCTGTATTGCTGCTGCATGCGTGTGTTGTGTGTGTGTTTAGCCTGGCAAGAGTATATACTGTATATGTGTTCTCGTTTTGTTTTATCTTTTTCTTTGTCTCCTCTTCTCGCTGCTCGTATTCTCTGCGGCCTTGCAGACGCTGGCTTAGAGGTATATACACCCCACACACCACACGCATGCATGCATGCAT
>NW_013569054.1:4193-4438 GCF_000499745.2 Eimeria mitis | reverse complement strand
GCAGCAGCAGCAGCAGCAGCAGCAGCAGCAGAAGCAGCAGCAGCAGCAGGAGCAGCAGCAGCAGCAGCAGTAGCAGTAGCAGCAGCAGCAGCAGACAGGCTGCATTTATTTCTGTTTATATAGATTAGTAGTGTAGTTGCATGCACATTTGCTGCTGGTGTTTTGGGGGCTTTGCTGCTGTCAGGTAGGCAGCGAGAAATGAACAAAAGTTGCTGCTGCTGCTGCTGCTGCTGCTGCTGCTGCTA
>NW_013569054.1:3546-3841 GCF_000499745.2 Eimeria mitis | reverse complement strand
TCTCTGTGCTGTTCTCCATGCATGCGCAAAGGTTAGTTAATGCTGCTGCTGCTGCTGCTGCTGCTGCTGCTGCAACTGCTGCTGCAGCAGCTGCTGCTGCTGTTGCTGTAACAGTAGCTGTAGCAGCAGCAGCAGCTGCTGCTGCAGCAGCATCCCTAACGTCTGCTGCAGCATTAGCAGCAGCACCAACAGCATCAACAGCAGCAGCACCAGCACCAGCACCATCAGCACCATCAGCACCAGCACCAGCACCAGCACCATCAGCATCAGCAGCAGCAGCAGCAGCAGCAGGAGG
>NW_013569054.1:3248-3446 GCF_000499745.2 Eimeria mitis | reverse complement strand
TAGGCAGCGAGAAATGAACAAAAGTTGCTGCTGCTGCTGCTGCTGCTGCTGCTGCTGCTACTGCTGCTGCTGCTGCTGCTGCTGCTGCAGGATTCAAACTTCTACGGCACTTTGCTGCAGCAGCTGCGGCCTGCAGCTGCCACTCTCCGCGTTGACGTTCTCTGTGCTGTTCTCCATGCATGCGCAAAGGTTAGTTAA
>NW_013569054.1:567-2833 GCF_000499745.2 Eimeria mitis | reverse complement strand
TCTCCGCGTTGACGTTCTCTGTGCTGTTCTCCATGCATGCGCAAAGGTTAGTTAATGCTGCTGCTGCTGCGTGTGTATATTTATAATATTTTTTTTATTTAGGTTCGTTATAGAGATACGATATTTTTATTTTATGCATTTAAGCGGCTAGAAGAATCAGCAAATGAACTGCCGCCGCCTTTAGCAGCGAAAGCAATCGAAGCTGCAGGTACACCCCACGGTGTATAGGCACCTTTTTTCTTTTTTTTTTTTTCTTTTCTCCTGCTGCTGCTGCTGCTGCTGCTGCTGCTGCTGCTGCTGATGCTGCTGCTGCTGCTTGTCTTCTTCTTCTCGCTTTTTGTCTCCTACTCCTATTCGTATTGCTGCTGATGCTGCTGCTGCTGATGGTGATGATGATGCTGCTGCTGATGTTGCTGCTGCTGCTGCTGCTGCTGCTGCTGCTGCTGCTGGTGCCATCTGTTTAACTGCAGCAGCAACAATAATAAATAAACAATAAATAATATTCATTTATTGAGGACGTCAACTACAATAAAATAATAAAATAAAATAAAATGAAATAATAAAATAAAATAAAATAAAATAAAATGAAATAAAACAAAATAAAATAAAATAAAAACAAAATAAAATAAAATAAAATAAAATAAAATAAAATAAAATAAAATAAAACAAAATAAATAAAATAAAATAAAATAAAATAAAATAAAATAAAATTAATTTTTGTTTGTGTTTGCAGCTGACCTTGATATGAAGGGTTTATCATTTGCTGCCTTATGGGGCCGCGTCTGCCAGGCGCTGCAGCAGCAGCAGCAGCAGCAGCAGCAGCAGCAGCAGCAGCAGCTGTTGCATGCATCGCTGCTGCCTGCTGCGCTGCAGCTGCTTGAAGGCCCCGTGCTGCAGCAGCAGCTGCTGCATGCGTGGGCGCATGCATTGGCCCTGAGGAGAAAAAAATTAAACAAAACTACAAAAAAACATATCATCAAGTTAGTTCTGCTGCTGCTGCTGCTGCTGCTGTTGCTGTTGCTGTTGCTGCTGAGGCTGCTGGTGTGGCGCTGCTGCTGTTGCTGTTGCTGTTGCTGTTGCTGCTGCTGCTGAGGCTGCTGATGCTGCTGCTGCAGCTTGTATATCTGTATCCTGCTGCTGCTACTGCTACTACTACTACTACTACTACTACTGCTGCTACTGCTGCTGCTGCTGCTGCTGCTGCTGCTGCTGCTGCTGCAGGAAGCACCGGTTGATGGTGCTTGCTGCTGTGACTGGCGTCCTCAGCAGCCCCGGGCTGCCGCTGCAGCTGTGTAGAGAAATGAAGGCAGCAGAAGAAGAAGTATAAATATATAAATAAATATATAAATATATAAATATATAAATATATAAATATATAAATATATAAATATATGAATATATAAATATATAAATATATAAATATATAAATATATAAATATATAAATAAATTAAATATATAATGACGTGTTTGGTTGGTGTGTTTATTTTATTTTATTTTATTTTATTTTTGCTTTTTCTTTATTTTCTTCATTTTATTTTATTTTATTTTGGTTATCTGTTGTATATTACATTTAGTTTTTATGTATTTATTTCTCGTGCATCTATTTTATATTTATTTATATATTAACTGTTACTATCATTTATTTGTTTATTCTTATTATTTTATTTGTTTATTTTTGTTTATTTCATAAACACACACACATATATATATATATATATATATATATATATATATATATATATATATATATATATATATATATGTATATATACATTAATATATTTACATATTTACATAGTTATTTATGTATTTATATATTTATATATACATTTATATATTTATATATTTATATATATATTTATTTTTTTTTTTTCTGCAGGAGGGTTGGCGTGTTGGCTACAGCAGCCCGGAGAGCAGCAGTTTTCACTTAGAGGTAGCAGCAGCTTTGGGCGGTATTTCTTTTTATAGAGAAGCAAAAGCAGGGGCTTTTCTTGTCGATATAATAATTAAAAAAAAAGAGAATATGAATATATATATTAAAAAAAAAGAAAATATAAATATATATACACAACCGTCTAGCCTGCACTGCAGCTACAATACAAGCTCTCTATCGCACACAAAAAAAAACCAAGCTCCTGCTGCTCCTGCTGCTCCTGCTGCTGCTGCTGCTGCTGCTGCTGTTCCTCCTCTACATCATAGAGGAGAACCGCTGCAGCAAATGCCGTGGGATCGGTCTGTACGCAGAGAAAGAGAAATTCTTTTTGC
>NW_013569054.1:0-523 GCF_000499745.2 Eimeria mitis | reverse complement strand
TTTTTTTTTTTTTTTTTTTTTTTTTTTTATTTTATATCAATACTATTATTATTTAAAAAATATTACTGTTAGTATTACTAGTAAAAGAATAATATTAATATAATAAATATATTATAATAATAAATTATTTTTTTTATAAAGCCTACACTAACACCACTGCATGCATGCGTTGCGTTGTTGTTTTCTTTTGCTGTTTTCCTTCCATTCTATTATATTACTATTTAATAAATAACTAAATTAATTAAATTTGTTAATTAAATTAAATTTATTTAAATTAAATTAAATTAATTAAATTTATTATTTTGTGTTTATGAAGGAAGCCACTTGTTTTACGCCGGGTGTACAGGCAGCTCATTGGGGTGTATCTGTTGTTGTTATTTGTTTGTTTTTTATATTTATTTTATTTCTTTTTTTGTTTAGTTTAAATAGAAACATACTTATATATAAATATAATTATATATAAATATATATAAATATATATATATATATATATATATATATATATATATATATATATATGTAA
>NW_013569053.1:593-746 GCF_000499745.2 Eimeria mitis | reverse complement strand
AGGCTCACCTAGATGTGCTGCGGCTGTGGGGTTTACGCCGGCGGCGAGAAGCAGCAGCAGAGAAGCCGAAGGCAGCAGCAGCAGCAGCACCAGCTGCTGCAGCAGCAGACAAGACAGCAGCAGCAGTCCTAAGATCTATACTCGCTAAGGATT
>NW_013569053.1:0-493 GCF_000499745.2 Eimeria mitis | reverse complement strand
TGCAGCAGCAGACAAGACAGCAGCAGCAGTCCTAAGATCTATACTCGCTAAGGATTCTGCTGCTGCTGCTGCTTCTGCCGCTGCTGCTGTTGCAAGGCTTGCTGCTGCTGCTTCTGCTGCTGCTGCTGCTGCAAGGCTTGCTGCTGCTGCTGCTGCTGCTGCTTCTGCTGCTGCTGCTGCTGCAAGGCTTGCTGCTGCTGCTGCTGCTTCTGCTGCTGCAGAGCTTGCTGCTGCTGCTTCTGCAAGGCTTGCTGCTGCTGCTGCAAGACCTGCTGCTGTTGCTGCTGCTGCTGCTGCTGCTGCTGACGGGCAGCAACAGCAGTGGTTATATGCATATTTACCTTCTTGGTTTTGCTTCTTTGCATTTTATTGTATTTGTTCATTTCTTACTGTTCGTTTTTATTTTTAATTTATTAATTAATTTATTTATTTATTTATATATTTATTTATTTATATATTTATTTATTTATTTATTTATTTATTTATTTATTTA
>NW_013569052.1:478-656 GCF_000499745.2 Eimeria mitis | reverse complement strand
TATATATATATTTATATATATATATATATATATATATATATTTATTTATTTATTTATTTATATTTATATAAAGAGAGAAAAAGAATAAAGACAAACATTATTTTTATTATTCATGGCTATAATGAGAGCAGAAAGAAGTCGATTAGCTTCTTTGAAATATAAAAGAGTTTGTCTTGTC
>NW_013569052.1:0-398 GCF_000499745.2 Eimeria mitis | reverse complement strand
TGCTGCAGCAGCAGCTGTCTCCTCATTTGTTTTTTTCTTATTTTATTTATCATTGCTGCTGGGGGAGCACCAATAAACAAAGAAGAACGAACACGAAAGTCAGAATACAAAAAAGAAAGAGAAGTAAAACCCAACAAACGCATGCACGGACTGCCCCAATCCTAAAACACAAACAAACAAATAAATAAATAAATAAATAAATAAATAAATAAATAAATAAATAAATAAATATGAATAAATGTAGCAATATATACATATACTTTATGTATTTTTATTTATTTATGTTTATTTTTATATTTATATTAATGTCTATATTTATATTTATATTAATATTTGTATTTATATATATATATATATATATATATATATATATTTATATGTATATATATATATATATA
>NW_013569051.1:565-747 GCF_000499745.2 Eimeria mitis | reverse complement strand
TGTCTGCTGCCGAACACGTCTACAACCCGCAGCACGCTGCACACAGCATTACGAAGAGCCCGACCCACTTCCTGTGGTGGCTGCACGCAACCATGCGCACACGCGAAGGACACTCATCCCATGCCTTGGCGCACGCAAATGCTTATCCGCAAATTCGTGTCTGGCTGCCTCCTGCTCGAACT
>NW_013569051.1:0-465 GCF_000499745.2 Eimeria mitis | reverse complement strand
TGCACACAGCATTACGAAGAACCCGACCCACTTCCTGTGGTGGCTGCACGCAACCATGCGCACACGCGAAAGACACTCATCCCATGCATGCCTTGGCGCACGCAAATGCTTGTCCGCAAATTCGTGTCTGGCTGCCTCCTGCTCGAACACGCCCACAGCAAGCAGCGTCATGCATATTCTTATCGGCACTAGCACATGTACTGCCCCGGGTTGAAACATGCACCCAGGCCAACACACAAAGAGCGCTCGCCTTGCCCGACGACTTGACGCCTGCAAAGCCTGGAACACCAAGTCGTACCCGGCTGCAGCTAGACCGACGCAACAACGGGGACCATAATGCACGCTCTAACCGCTAGCCACAAACGTACCTCCTCAGGCTGAGCAACATCCCCACACGCACAAGCGAAAGCCACTCACCGTGGCTGATGCCATGGTCTGCACAAATGCTCGAAACTGTATCCTCAC
>NW_013569050.1:477-657 GCF_000499745.2 Eimeria mitis | reverse complement strand
ATATATATATATATATATATATATATATATATATATATATATATATATATATATATATATATTTACACTGTTTCGTATGTGAACTATAGCATTTTCTCTGCATTATATATTATTATTTAATAAAACAAACAGAAGTAATGTTTACGCTTGGGGGGACAGAGAAACAGCAGCAGCAGCAGC
>NW_013569050.1:0-241 GCF_000499745.2 Eimeria mitis | reverse complement strand
CGTTTGCTGTATTTAGTGCGCCTAGAGAAGATTGGGGTGTATCTGCAGCTCGGCTGCTGTACATACAGCCCGATGCTGTGTTAAGGTTTGTTTGTTTCTTTTATTTATTTTATTTTTCATTTCTTTATTTTTTTTTTCGCTGCTTTGTTTCGTCTGTCATACATGTTTTAGTATATAAGTCATATAATGTGAATTTGTATGCTTCGTTATATATATATATATATATATATATATATATATA
>NW_013569049.1:403-657 GCF_000499745.2 Eimeria mitis | reverse complement strand
TGCAGACGCAGCGGCAGCAGCAGCAGCAGCAGCGGAGGAGGTTGTGTATGGCCCTTTGACGAAGGAGGAGTCCGAACGTGCTGAGCGTGAAGGCGGCAAAGGAGGCATGGGGGAGGCGGCAGAGGTTGCAGGGAAGGCGAAGACAGCAGGCCCGCCTCCTGCACGGCCGCCGCCTAAGGCTGCTGCAGCAGAACCCTCGAACGCCGCTCCGCCCCCAACACCAAAGGCAGCAACAGCAACGCCTGCAGACGCAC
>NW_013569049.1:0-254 GCF_000499745.2 Eimeria mitis | reverse complement strand
CCCGCCTCCTGCACGGCCGCCGCCCAAGGCTGCTGCAGCAGAACCCTCGAAAGCCGCTCCGCCCCCAGCAGGCCCGCCTCCTGCACGGCCGCCACCCAAGGCTGGTGCAGCAGAACCCTCGAAAGCCGCTCCACCGCCACCACCAAAGGCAGCAACAGCAACGCCTGCAGACGCAGGAGCAGCGGCAGCAGCAGCCGCAGGGGCGGAGGAGATTGTGTATGGCCCTTTGACGAAGGAGGAGGCCGAACGTGCTG
>NW_013569048.1:319-748 GCF_000499745.2 Eimeria mitis | reverse complement strand
ATGCATGCATGGAGTTTGTGGTGTCTATAGAGTGTGTGTATTGAGGGGTGCATAGCACCAGGGGCAAGCCCCAAAATGTTGAGAGTAAGCGGCGAGGTCAGCAGCAGCAGCTGTGCTGCTGCATGCGCTGCAGCAGCAACTATAAAGTTTATCTAATAAAGGAAAAGCAGACAGCATGCATGCATCTTGCTGCTTGCTGCTGCTGCTGCTGCTGCTGCTGCTGCTGCTGCTGCTGCAGCAGCAACACAATACAAATATACTCGTCATAGAACCGCACCCCTCGCATCTCCTGAATTTGTAAAAACAAAAACAACCACACACAAATAAATACATGCATGCATGCATGCATGCATGCATGCATGCGTATATGCATGCATGCATGCATGCGTATATGTGTGCATGCATGCATGCATGGGTTGTAGGATGCAA
>NW_013569048.1:0-219 GCF_000499745.2 Eimeria mitis | reverse complement strand
TGCTGCTGCTGCTGCTGCTGCTGCTGCTGCAGCAGCAACACAATACAAATATACTCGTCATAGAACCGCATCCCTCGCATCTCCTGTATTTGTAAAAACAAAAACAATCACACACACAAATAAATACATGCATGCGTGCATGCATGCATGCATCCATGCATGCATGCATGAAATATATAGACATGCATATATATACATGTATATATATATATATATATA
>NW_013569047.1:539-658 GCF_000499745.2 Eimeria mitis | reverse complement strand
GCTGCTGCTGCTGCTGCTGCTGCTCCTGCTGCTGCTGCTGATGGTGGTGGTGGTGGTGCTGCTGCTGCTGGTGCTGGTGATGCTGGTGATGCTGCTGCTGGTGATGCTGCTGCTGCTGG
>NW_013569047.1:0-317 GCF_000499745.2 Eimeria mitis | reverse complement strand
TGGCTCTGTACACCCCGCCGCCTCCTAGAGGTAGACCTTACTGCTGTTTCTGCTGCTGCTGCTGCTGCTGGTGCTGGTGGGGGAACAGCAACAGCAACAGCAACTGCTCCTCTTGCTCTTCCTGATGCTGCTGCTGCTGGTGGTGGTGGTGGTGCTGCTGCTGCTGGGGGTTGTGGGGGGGAGACAGCAGCAGCAGCAGCAGCAGCAGCAACAGCAGCATCTGTCTCCTTACAAAGCTTCACCGATGCAGAGACAGAGACAGATGCAGAGACAGACAGAAAAGGAGACACAAACTCTCAGCAGCAGCAGCAGCAGCA
>NW_013569046.1:897-11255 GCF_000499745.2 Eimeria mitis | reverse complement strand
AACGGCCATTCGCTCTTCTTCGCCAACGCTGTATTTTTCTGTGTCTCTGCTAGTGTTTGATGTTGTTCGATAGCGCGTCGGTGCAAGCTGCAATGTGAGACGTGCTAGTTTCGTGAAGTGCGGTTCTGCAAACGGCGGGTTCCGTGGCTAGTTGGTCGGGGTGGTCTGGAGTCCACTTCAGCAGAGGAATGTAAGAAGGTGGAACATCTTAATCAGGAGTTGGCCGCGTTACGACTCGCAGAAGTCCCCTAGTTCCATACTGTAGCTTGTGCGTGGCTGGGTGCTTGCTGGGAAAAGGCTGCTGTGGTACTTGCTTGCAGAGCTATGCTTGCATTTAACGGACGATCGCGTGCAGGATCAATCCATCGTTGGTTAGGGTGCCCGCACTGCAAATTGGAAGTGCCTTCAGTGTATGGCAGATCGCATTGTTGAAGAACATATAAATTGAGCCAGAGTAGGAAGGGGCGAAGAGTGCGTTTTCACGCCTGAAGCGAAAGTGTATCTGAATCGCCAGCCAAACCGCTGGAGGGAGATTTTCCGCTTCTCCGAAGCCGTTGCTCGTTAAAATGACTTCTTGTAAGGCTATGAGTCAGTGCCTAGGAAACCTAACATAGTAAGCAAACAAACATTCCATACAAAGCATTTCGGCATCAAATGCTGCATGACGTGTGGTACATACCATATATTCAAAGCAAAACCAGTGCTCGTCGTGTGGAACAGCACGTCTAAATAACGGCGTGGCAACATTTTGCCGAGCAAATGTGATGTTTGTCTGATTAGTTTAAGGGTGCTGTTCTTTATTTGCTATACACTCAGTGTTACTGACTAAGCGGCTAGGAGTCTTGATGCAACTACAAGGGGAGTTGCATGCGTTTGTGCAGGGATCTGATGTGGGGGGATCATGAATGTTCTCCTAGAACATTTGTGTTTCTTGTCGCAGCCATTCTGCAAGCCAAGTTGACACTTATGCTGTTATATGTTGGTGTTTCGGAGCCGCGGATTAAAGGGTCGTACAAGCGAAAAAGGAGAATGTATACACCTACGATTGCTTTAATGGGCGTTCAAGGCCTGCTAGACCACCCTGTGCTGGTAGATCGGTTGTTGGTGTCGATTGGTGCCTATTGGTGATTGTATTTTGGCCACATACACAATATTCTATTGATTTTCCTTCCGCGTGGCTGGATTGCGCTTCGCATAGAGTGTGCGTTTTGCCATATTTGCGCGCATGAACCAGCGACGCGTGGTACACATATTCTCATTGAATGTGCAACCGTGCTTCCCCTTTGACGTGGTTCCATCAGAAGTGTGCGTATTGGTCATACGGCGGCTTTGTCATCTGCTTGTTGTTGCCTCGATGCGTTCACTGTCCGCACGGTGGACAGGACAAGCTCGTGACTGAGCAACCGATTCAGCAACCGGATGCATAATGGACTTGCCTGCAGCGTATAGTTAGCATTTATGATTTGGCTTGTGTCTATGCCGGGTATTGAAGGTGGATACGGCAACTATTTCTCACCAATATTTCTCGGAGAATCATATGTAGCTTTTTCTAGCATAATTTGTGTACCATTATTACTAGTGCCACTAGCTAGAAAACAGTGGTCTGGGCGTCAGTGCAGGCTGGCAGTTGTGCTCAGATTAGTATATCAGCTACCACTTGCGGTCTTGTCTCGCGTCAGAAACAGCAAATGGGTGAACGCATGTGGTGAATGCTGTGTGCGTGCATCAGAATGACGACGACCTCTAGGCAGCGTATATCTTGCTTGATGCAGCGGCGGGCCCGCATGCGTAAGTATGCTGGGCGGCGTTCGATCCAGTTTCAGGATTCACTGGTTGTGCGAGTTGCGCTGGGCGGCTCAACTGTAGGTGCGACGAAACTGATAAAGGTACGAAGGGCATAGGTGCGTCTCCTTCCTTCGTTTTGGCCACGTCAGGGGAAACTGAAAGGTATACCCGGCTTAACGTCTTGGACTCACTGCTATGGAAGCGGAAAAGAAGCGTCTACTTTGCAACATGGGCAGTTTTTTCGCCTTGCTCTGTAAATTTAGGAGTGTTCAGGCTGGCGATATGTTTTTGTTGAGGTGGATTAACGCATGATCTTCGATATCAAGAGCCTGAGACGCCAGCGAGCTAGCCTTTCTGGGACTAAATGCGGGCGGTTGTTTCAAACGAATCTTAAATTCTGTTTCCCACATTCAAGCTAGACTTGATTGCCGTGCAATACAACGCGGGCTTGCTTGCTCTATTTTCCGCGCGTTACAATTGGGCCACTGTGGTTGGGCGTGTACATACTTCTACGTCCAACGGATTGCTACTTTTTGTTGCAGACATCGAAGGACAGTTGTGTACCTATAATTGCATCTCACGCAGTGGAACAGCACAGGCAAATTGAACGTTATTTTATTAAACTGGAGTTTACGCAGCCAACGCTTGTTTTTCTAGGACGTGAGTTGTTACAGGATGCACATTTTGCTAGCGCTTCTCAACGGCCGACGAGATCCATTTAGCGCACGTGCACGCACGTAAAGACTTCACCGCCAATTGTGTAATTAAGTGCCATTAGAGTGTTTGATACTGTAGTGAAACAGATAAGCATCTTGGCGTCACTGGCCGCACTTCAGGTACCTCGTTGACCGGACTCTAAGGTGGAGAATGCGATAGCACGCCACAGAACTACATGAAGGCAGCACGTCTTGGTGCCGCGTCTTGTTTTCACTTGGGAGGCAGATTGTATGTGTTGCTGATAAGGACACGAGTTTGAATATTTATTAAAGCAGCTGCCGCAGAAAATGTGGTCATAGGCGGCAGTGAGTGGGCTGTTTCCACATCTCTGATGTTGCAGATTTTCTTAAGGAGATGCGGGGCACGACGGGTTGGTCCAATAGCGTGTTTTGCTTTCACATGTGGGTAAGTCTCTGCTAGGCCAATTCAATGCGTAAGTCCACAGTTACGCTTCTGGACATGGTTGCTAGGGCGATCGCGGGTCTAAATGCACGTTCTCCCATTTCACGAAGCAACTGCGCTTAGGTATGGGCGCTGCAGAAACTTTCTGTAGTTGCTGACATTTGCAAACTGCGGCTTTCGAACGACCGAAGCAATTTACCTTCCCGTGGCCCGTCCTGATTTACAGCGAAGCGGACCTTCCCCTTGGCAGCCGCAGTTGTGTTTCAGAGTGACTGTGTTCTGGTCAGCGTCGACGTGTACCTAAAGCTTGGATGTGCGTTTATCGACGCGCCCACTAGTTACTGCTCTGCAGATGCTTAGTAGTGGCATTGATTGGGGGGGCGTACGTGCGGCAGCATTGACGCGGTATCCATGAAAACAAAGAGGGTGGGCTTATGGCACGGGCCAACGAAGCCATGGCTGCATGCACGTGTGAACTTTCAGGGGTGCTTAAAAAATTCGAGAAGTTGCGAGTTGACCATCTGAAGGAGATATCGGGTATCGGTAGTGTATGACGCCAATGTAACAGTATATGTGACAGACGGAGAGTCCAGGAGTCCGTTGAAACCGGTATTTCCGCTGATTGATGGATGTATGAAAATATGTGACGACGCTTAAACAGTTGTTTGAATCTAGTAAGACTCAGCGCCTTTCGCTTGTCGCAAATTCGTAAAACTGAAGCGGTGCACCAGTTTGACGGCAACCGCATCTGGTTTTGTATTCGTGAGTGTAATCTGCATCGTCGAAGCTATAGATGCTGTGGCTCCCGGGATTTTTACTGAGAGATATAGCAGTAGCTGGTACTTAGCAGCGCATTAGGGTGGCAACATGCTGAGCAGGCGTTGTTGGTGGTCTGCGATATCGAGTATCCTGCAGAACGTGGGTCGGTATCGACGGCAGGCGGACTCATATATTTAACTCGAGTTCGTCTTGCATTTTTCGTTCGCGCCCCATTTTAAGTTCTCTATCTGTTTCTTGAACATATCTGCGTTCCATCGTGTTTGCTGTTTTCATGTTTTCGAACTGAGATTCCAACTATATTTTGCGTCATTAGAAGTGCGTCTAGCTGGGGCACGTGAAAAGGGATAGAGAAATTTAAAGTGGCTCAGCAGCTTAAACATTGAGCTTTGCAGGTAGGGTATTTACTGAACCTGCATAATAGGGATGGAGGGAGACTCTCTGGGCAGGTAAATGTGTCTGCTGAGCATCTCAATTCCAAGCGTACTGCGCAGTACACTTGTTTCCGGCGTGGAGGCTGCTATTTTGTGTGCCTTGATGGGCCCGCTTGTGTGCACCCAATTATTTTTGGCCCGTTTGTTCTGGACCGCTCGTTGCTTTATTCACGAGCGGTAACGTGGCTGCTTCCGTCTCCTTGAGTCGGGCGTGGTGCTATTAGCAGGCATAC
Organism: Eimeria mitis; assembly: GCF_000499745.2. NCBI lineage: Eukaryota > Apicomplexa > Conoidasida > Eucoccidiorida > Eimeriidae > Eimeria > Eimeria mitis. The sequence continues at coordinate 6,907 of NW_013569046.1, read as the reverse complement.
TTAGCAAAAGAGATGCAGTTCCGTGCATATATGCTACGCACACAGCGTGCGTTACGTGTCCACGGCTACAGATCGTAAGCCACTATGAAGTGCCTACAGGGATAAGTAAGGGGCTCAGGCATCGTCGTCTCTAGTAGTGGGGAAGAAACGCATCTAGTATGTATCCTGGAGACATGTGCTGGACGTTTTTAAAGAATAGTGTTGGATTAAGGGGGCTGGATGCTCTGAAACTCCACTTGACAGCACTGCGAGTGGACGCCGACGATGGATTCGTCCGAGAAAGATACATCATATGCATGGTATTCGTTAATTACTTGTGTTGCTAAGTAGAAAAAGCGTTGTTCTATGCGGGCACATCTTGAGCTTGCTTGTGGAGCTTGAACGTCGGAGCACGCCACAGTGTATGCCTCCTGTAGCATTCCTTTAATCTGCTGGGTCGCACGATGAGCTTGTATTCTAATACGGCTGCTCTACAGACTTTTAAGAATTTCGTAGGTGTGCACTTCCATTTTTAATGCCCGTGTCAGGTTGCCAGTATACTCCTGACGCATGGTCGCAGACTAAGCTTCATGATACTGCTGCACATCGCCTGGAGGTTCGCGACCGTCCACAGATAGTGCGTTGCACCTCCCTTATATAGTGTTCGAAGTTTATGCGATGCATTTCTGGTGCACGCTTATATATCGAATGCGGGAGTGCTGTCTTCGGGAGCACCTGGTCAATATACCGTGACATTTCCAACAGGCATTTTACTGAGGGCACAGCTGCAGAAGTGCATGTTCAGTCAGACGCATATTGGCACTAGAGAGCTGCGCTGCGAATTGCACGTGCAAAAGGAATCCCTCAGGGTGTCCCGAGGAGAATCTTGAAGGATTCGTTCAACACTTAGAGACGCCTTGAAATCAAATCATGATGTGCGCAGCCAGACACACCACGCCCCGTGAAAGCGGAACGCGCGTCTTGCTCTGTTCAACTTGATTGTAGCTGGATGAGGTTTCCGCGTCCGGTGCCCTGGCTCTCAGGCTTTTGTGGGCGCCAATGAAGCTTCCCTAACTTTCATTCGCTTGACTTTCCAGGAAGCATAGTTGCCCCTTATCAGTCCAATATCATACTATCCATTTCGTGCTTACTTGGCGGCCAATTATACGATTTTTGCATTCAACGGCTATGGGCATGTTTGTAGTATACTATGGGGCAGAGGTTTTTTGCAGGAAATGTGCACTAGCAATCCGGATATGAGGGAGCACAGCAACCGTGTCCGTAACGGCGCACAACCCCGAAGGAAGAGGGATGTTCTTGCAATTATGCAGGATGTGCGGGGATGAATAAACAAAAAAGAATATTTCTGCTGATGGCTTGTGTGAAGGGGGCAATGGCAACGGCTCATGTTATCGGGCTTCTTAAACATGTGCCTAGATCTCTGCGCTGTATCCAGGATCATTTTCTCCCTATTTTCAACATATTCCCTTGAAAAACAGTACCTTGTCGCGAAATACGGCCCTCTGGAGCAGTTCGCATATACTTATTTTTCACGCGGCTCGGCTCGAACCGAAGACATGTATTTGCGAAGCAGCGTTTGCCGAATATAAGGGCTGGCTGACACAGGAAAACTTCCTACGTGCTTAGCGCCTGTCCAAGGTAGTTTTGTTGCTTACGCGGCGAAGCCATTCGGATTCTCAGCGGTGAGCACGAGAACGCAGAGTGCTTGCGTTACGGCATGACACAGACTTGCCCTTTCACGTGTTTTGCTTCTGCCCTTCCTGGGCGTTTGGAGTTGCATGTACAGCCTGATACGGCCATCAACATGCTCCCGAGCAGCACTTGAAGTTTAACTTGGCACAACCCTTTCTACTGGTGAGTAGAGAGCTCGAGAATTAAGGATAAGTTGTCCTCTTCTCCAATGTCTGCAGGCAGCCCACGACAACCCACTTTACAATGATTCAAGTCCGTGCGTTGTTCCACTGTGCAACTGGTGTCACTGGTAGACGTGCATCTGCAGGTGGATTTTTTTATTGAGAGAAATCCATGCCTGCTTTTAATGGGTGTAGGTGGCGGTCTCGTTGCCTTGCTCGATAGGCATCCAAACCGGTCACGCCTAAACGCCGTATTATGAATGCGCGTCAAGGACACGATCACCGGGAGCTACATGGTGGTGTGCGGTGCTTTTCTGGAAGGCAACGCTACCCTTCTGCCACAAACAACTGTTTGGCTGCCACAAGGAAGGGCAGCTCGTTAGGAAAGTGCAGTGCAATTTGGTGGTGTGCAAATACTTCTCGATTAGATTAACTTGTAGAGATGCGAATATGCAAACTAAAAGTAGTTATTACCTTCTGAATTGACGCTTCTGAAGACAAGCCCTAGTCGCTTCTTCTCCTATTACTTTCAGCTTCAAGCCAGTGTCCATCTGTTTATAGTGGGAGTGTATGGTCCACAGTTAGGCATAGTATCATCCTCCCTAGCTGACCGGTGTTTGTATTGTGCTTTGGCTCTTTCTTATCGGCACATAAGGAGCGGCAAGGCGTGAATAGTTGTGCATGTGGATTCTGCAGGCGTTGGCATATGCGGTTGGGGTGGCCTTCTTTAAGGGAATGACAGCAAACCACACAAAACACAACCAATATCTTTTCGTGACACATAAATTATTTCTCCAACAAAGGCTTCAGTTTACGTCACAGGTATACGCCCATGATTTAGCGCAGCTCGTACGAATCGACCCAGATATTACAGCCTACCCAATGGCAATATCCAGCGGTCAGCGCACTCTTCTTGACCTTATCGGGAAGCGGGCATTGCAGTTTTGCAAGCCACTGGAGGGTCCGTGCTGGGGCCTGAAAGCGTGGACAGCAGTCAAACAGAGGACCGGATTAACATCCACTATATGCTATGTTCAGAGGATCCAGTGCTTCATTTGGGCTTCAGCTAGTCCTTGCCTGCTTGGGTGAGCGCCTCGATGTTCCATCGGCTCGATCTAGATTTTTTTGGGGCGCGACTGCTGTAAGACACAAAACAAATTTGCATGTACATAAACGAATGAATAAGAGACTCATCTAAGCGGGTTTTTGGAAAGGGTACGGGATAGGGATTCTTGATCGCTCTGGAAGATGCTCATTGAAGCAGGACGGTGATTTTGGAGGATTATTTTCCATGAGAAACAGCAACATGGCGGTGGCCCCAGCGCATTGATGAGCGTCTATGGTGACGTGAAGCTATTACAAGCACTGTGAAGCTCCTTCAATCTTTCAGCAAGTACGTTGAAGTGGACTGCATTTGGGCAACGGCAGCACGCGCGGCTGAGATGAAAGCAACTCGCTTATGAGCTCTCATCCCTTCCTTCTCTTCGCTTAGTGCGAACGATGGGCCGCGAACTCCCGATTGCAGCATTTTCGACCTGCAGTAGTTTAGGAACTGCAGTTGGTTGTTTGTTGCTGTATGCTGTGTAAGTTGGCTAGGCATTTGTAATGTTTAGCTCTCCAATGAAGTCTTAGGCACATGCGAAACAGACGACCAGTTTCTTTTGGGCGCGTTTGAGATAATCCAATACACTGTCGAAGGAAGTACGGCTCATTTTCGTAGAAACTAGACGGATGACGTGACGCATGCGCATGCTACCGGTTGCATGCAGATTTATCTAGCCGTACGCGTTCCTTGCTGCGACAGCGCATATCGGCGAATATAAATGATGTGGTTTTGCATTTTCAAGAAAACCTGTTCAGTGTAGCAGCACTGTACACCAAAAGCTTAGCTGATTTCAATTTTGTTGTTTATGGAGTAGACGGAAAATTGTTTAATTTCATGGATTTGACCCAATTGATTAGGATCTTGCGCGGGCTGTTACGTCTTCGCTTGCAGTTTTGTTGGATCTTCCATATGCGCTATGACAGCCCAGGTTTTGAAATCAGAAAGGAGTATGTTTCTTGGCGGAGCTCATTTCATTCTCACGTCGCAGTTATATTTGTGTTAGCTGCACCTACCCTGTTGGGACGTCAGTGGAATGGACAATTTCTGATCGAATATTTGGAGAGGACTGCACCTGCGTAACGTCAAGGTTGCTAATGTTTTTCTGCTTAAAGGCACATAACGTGCGTGCAGCGGGTGCGCAACTTTAACAGCTGCAGCTGAGAATACCGGTTTAGGCTGCGTAGCATTTCGGATGGGCCATATTATCGATTCGCCTCAGCGGGGACGTGGATCAGTTTTTGTCGTCGTGTCCGTTCTGCCGCGCTGTATGACCGCTACCGGCAACGGCATAGAACGTGGTAGTCGTAAATCACGCATTGCAACGCATTTTAGGAACTCTCCAATAGGTGTAACAGACCGATCAGCAAGTTGCACATTTGGATGCATTATTGCATATATTCGATAGTCAGTGATTTTTTAGGCCCCCGTGATCGTTGATGAGCGCAAGCGTCTTTCAACTCTCTTGGATCAGTAGGCACATGCAGCAATGAGGGTAACAGGTATGGTTAAGGATGAAATCAACATGAGTACAACAAAGATTGTAAGCCACTGTCGTGCGCTATAGTGTCTCTGACTGTATTAACTGAGCTCATGGGACGCACGCTCAGGGCCTTACGGAAGCTTGGGCGAACGGGAAAGTTGAAGGCGATGACCCTAGTAAGCGGTTGTGCAAGAGAACGGTTGTTATTCACTTTCTAGAGTTGCATGCGACAGAGAAAGGATCTCTTTTCTCTGTCGCATGCAACGCTAAAGTTGCACGCGACAGAGCAAGGATCTGTGAGGGGTATTTGTCAAAGATGCTGTCCCGAATTCATTGTTGGCTCAGGCCGCATCTAGATTAGACGCTCATCGGTGTGGGTTATCTACTAACAGTCAAAGATTGCTCCACAGCAAAAGCGATAAATATTCGCGCCTAAATGCAATGCTGGCATAGCCCTAGTGCTCTTGACCAAGAAGAACAGTAGGCCCGGAAAGCACAAAACTCTAATGCGGGCACGAAAAGCCATGCCTAGCTTTGGTGTTTTGCACGACGCCTACGAAAGGCACAGAATCGCTCTATTGAAGTCATGTTCACACCTGAAAAGGAGACTGTGATGTGGCAATATGTTACTTATGCTCGAGGCATAGAAGGATAGTTGCTTATCTCACGCGATGCACATACACACTAGGCAGCCACCGCCGGAATAAATATTTATTCTTTTAGAAGGTAAGTCGTTCCATATTGCAAATATTTTTTTCGCATATACTTATGCATTGACAGAGTGTCGACCTGCGTCAGGGGCAACGATGCGCATCCTATAAAAATCCTGCCATCTACTGGGGGTGAATGCACGGCGCCTTTTGATAATTTTCCCTATGCCTCCACCTTTTGGCTGCACTCCTGTCTGCAGTTTTACATGCTTGTCTGCACCCTGGTTTGCCTCTGGAGAGTTTCCAGTGAGCAGCGCTCTCACATAGCAGATATTCCGTTGGTGCAAAATGCGTTGTATGCCTTTGTGCGCGTTATGCAGTGAGGTGTATGTTAACGCGTATTGTTCCCTTGGTAGCGCATCGGCGAGCTTGGTACTCTCTAGGGAATATTTGGAGGCAGATGATAATAACGAAAAGCAATTATAGCTGCTGCAATAGGGATTGACAGGACGCTGTATGGAAGGTGGAAAGCCTGCAGACGAGCTGGATTTTGCGAATGTCGCAGAATTGTTGACGCTTGCTGGATCTGACTGCTGAAGAGATGGTTCGGTATTTTCTTTGAGCACGGAGCACCAGCCATATCCTCAGGAGGTGCGTTATGCAAAGTTGTCCAGTCTTTGTTCCACGCGCGTAGTGCTTGTGAAGTGGCCGTGCAGAGGCCTTGGCTCTACTTCAATACGCTCCGTGGAAGGGGCTGCTCCTTTCTTCTTTAAAGCACAAAACTGTGCGAAGGTGGGGGCTTGATTTATGCAGTACTCAAATGTATATTTCTTTTCACTTGTCGCTGACGGGCGTGTGTTTTTTGGATCCAGAGCATGTTGTAGGGTTGCAATCGCGATTGAGCAGTGTCCTGCTCCCTACT
>NW_013569046.1:0-744 GCF_000499745.2 Eimeria mitis | reverse complement strand
TCTAGTTGTCTGTCATACAATTGCTGCTTGACCCTAGGCTACGTTGCAGTGGACGCATCGATTGAGGCGATGGGAGTGCAGCAACACTGGTGTGACTCCGGTGAAACTAAAGATCGTGCGCTGCTGCGAAGGGTCCACATTTTTCCCTGGCTGCATGAAGAGGGCGCTCAAAACTGGAATTCCAGGGTTCATGGGCTGTTGGCCAGACGCGAGGGCCAGAGAGGGTTGGTTTCCTCTGCATTTGCAGGAGAAATAGGCAATGGCTGGTTATAGCCTGGCAGTGCACGTGGCCGGGGGGAATCGGGTAGAAGTAGCGGCATTGTTTGTGCAATTTGGACCTCTGGAACTGTGAAGCGATGCTTGGACGGCTGTGCCTCGCATTTGGTATGGCCGCTAGCCGTGGCGCGCGAAACCAAAGTGCAAAACTGAAGCGCTGTTTCAGTAAGAGAACATCGGCGTGTGTTGATGCGTTCACGTGGGTAAGCTTGTATAACGGTGCTACGTTGGCAAAGTTACGCACTCTTTTGGCTTGCCGAGTGTTGCGGCGAGCGGTGGACATCACTTGATACTTGCAGCGCATGGTTGCAGCGGGCTACGGAGCAGCCCAGGGCGTCGATTATACTGCAGGACGTGCGCTTCATATTGACGTGGGCTGTTTCGAATGTCACGGCATTTGCCTGATTTGTCCGCCTCGTCCAGACAGAGATTCCTGTAAGGATTTCTGTACTGCCAGGGTGTTCGGGA
>NW_013569045.1:477-658 GCF_000499745.2 Eimeria mitis | reverse complement strand
TGTATCGGCCGTACGGGCCCGTTTGCTCGGCGGCTCCTGCTGCTGCTGCTGCTGCTGTTGCTGCTGCTGCTGCACCTCCTGCTGCTGCTGAGAAGGACGCTGGTTCTCTGCATCGCCATTCTGCTGATGCTGCTGCTGCTGCTGCTGCTGCTGCTGCTTAGCTGCTGCATCTGCATTGTCA
>NW_013569045.1:0-154 GCF_000499745.2 Eimeria mitis | reverse complement strand
GGGCCTTACAGCTGCGGCGTGGCGGCGCAGACGACAGACGCGCTGCTGCTGCTGCTGCTGCTGCTGCTGCGTTGCTGCTGTTGCTGCTGCTGCGTTGCTGCTGCTGCTGCAGCAGCATACAGGCAGTACAAGCAAGACAGAGGAAGCAGCAGCA
>NW_013569044.1:418-659 GCF_000499745.2 Eimeria mitis | reverse complement strand
CCCCTTGCCTGAGGGGGCCCCCCTTATTGTTATACTTTTTTGTATTTTCTTTAAACGCATAAACAAAAAAAAATAAAAAAATAAAAAAATAAAAAAATAAAATAAATAAAATAAATAAAATAAATAAAATAAATAAAATAAATAAAATAAGTGGATAGATAGAAGATAAAATAAAATAAATAAATAGAAAAAAAAAACAAAAAAAAACAAAGAAATAAAAAAATTAGTAGTAAATATTAAG
>NW_013569044.1:0-403 GCF_000499745.2 Eimeria mitis | reverse complement strand
TATATATAAATAAATATATATTTATTTATATATCTATAAACAATATATAGATAAATAAAATAAAATAATAAAAAAAAAATAAACAAAAAAATAAAAATTAAAATATATACATCAATAACAACGGCTAATACATACACCGTAAGGGACCCAAGGAAATAAATATAGCGGTTTAGGGTTTAGGGTTTAGGGTTTAGGGTTTAGGGTTTAGGGTTTAGGGTTTATATACACCTTCTTTATTCAGTGTAGATAAAAGGAAACAAAAAAAGAAAAAAACGCGCACATACAGCAACTCCTTTCTCTATTCGTATACCATAAAATATACGTATATATATGTATATATATATATATATATATATATATATATATATATATACATATATATATATATATATATATATATATA
>NW_013569043.1:466-659 GCF_000499745.2 Eimeria mitis | reverse complement strand
TTTATGTTTTTATTTTTTTTTTTTTTTAATTGTCTCTGTCTTGTTTGTCTTTGTCTTTATTTATTTTTTCATTTTATTTTAAATAAAATAAAAACAAATAAAATAAAATAAAATAAAATAAAATAAAATAAAATAAATTTTTATTTATTGTAGTGTTCTGTCTGTCTGTCTTTGTCTTCGTTTGCCACTTGCT
>NW_013569042.1:490-659 GCF_000499745.2 Eimeria mitis | reverse complement strand
GATAGAGTTGTAGATAGCTGGAGGAGCGATCAGTACCCTATAGTAAATTTATTTATTTATTTATTTATTTATTTTGTTTTATTTTATTTTATTTTATTTTATTTTGTTTTTTTTTCTGTTTTTTTTATGTATTTTATAAGATATAATATTTATGATAGAGTTGTAGACA
>NW_013569042.1:0-446 GCF_000499745.2 Eimeria mitis | reverse complement strand
TTTTTTTTTTTTTTTTTTTTTTTCTTCTTTTTGTTTCTCGTTGTTTGTTTTTTTTTCTTTTTGTTTCTGGTTTTTTTCTTTGTACCTGGTTGTTTCTTTTTTTTCTTTTTGTCTCTTTTTTTTCTTTTTGTTTATGTTTAGTTCTTATTTGTTTATATTTAGGTATTTTTCTTCTTTTTGTTTCTTTTTATTTCCTTTCGCTTCTTTTTGTTTCTTTTTGTTTCTGTTTGTTTATTTTTGTTTATTTTTGTTTTTCTTGTTTATTTGTACTTATTTCTATTTATTTTTATTTATTTTTATTTGTTTCTATTTATTTCTATTTACTTTTATTTTGTTTCGTTTTGTTTTGCTTGGTTTGCTTTGTTTACTTGCTTTTTCTGCCTCTTTGTTTGTTTTTATGGTTAGATTTGTATATATATATATATATATATATATATATATATATA
>NW_013569041.1:348-659 GCF_000499745.2 Eimeria mitis | reverse complement strand
GCAGCAACACCAGCAGCACGAGCAGCAGCAGCAACAGCAACACGAGCAACAGCAGCACGAGCAGCAACAGTACCCGGAGGAAGAGCAGCAGCAACAGCACCACCAGCAGCAGCAAGGACAGCAGCAGCAGCAACAGCAACAGCAGCAGCAGCAGCAACAGCACCACCAGCAGCAGCAACAGCACAACCAGAAGCAGCAACAGCAGGAGCAGTAGCAACAGCACCACCAGCAGCAGCAACAGCAGTAGCAGCAGCAACGGCACAACCAGCAGCAGCAACAGCAGCAGCAGCAGCAACAGCACCACCAGCAGC
>NW_013569041.1:0-182 GCF_000499745.2 Eimeria mitis | reverse complement strand
CAGCACCAGCACCAGCAGCAGCAGCAGCAGCAGCAGCAGCAGCAGCAGCAGCAGCAGCAGCAGCAGCAGGGTTTATACCAAGAACATTCCTAGACCTGGGGGCAATCCCTCAGTGACGATATGTATATGAGAGAAGAGAAGCGGAATAGCTTTAGTTTTTTTTATCCACAAAAGAGAAATAA
>NW_013569040.1:10230-11439 GCF_000499745.2 Eimeria mitis | reverse complement strand
GACCTGCATCAAGCGCGTCGCGCTCTACAGACGGCGAAGGACAGATGACAGAAACAGGACCTGACTCAGACCTACACCTCCCCGCTGCAGCTAGTTACGTAGGAGGAGTGACAGTGAAGGCGTCGCAAGCTGATGGCGCAAGGGTCATGGCTCGTGAGACCCACAAAACTGCCCATACACCCGACAGCCAAGCGAGCAGCGATGCAGAGCACAACATCACAGGCTTGCCCCTTTCACAAACCCAGGAAGCGCAAAGAGCGGAACCTGCTGTTAATTCTGCCTCTCTACAAGGACTCTCCGTGGGTGCCAGCTTCACTGCCTTTCAGGAGGAAGTGCAGTCTGCAGTAGCCACTGACGGGGATGAGAATCCCATGAAGAAGCTTTGCCGGGAAGTGCCCCATAGGGCCTAGGGTTTAGGGTTTTAAGTTTAAGGTTGTGGGTTTTGGGTTTAGCTGCCCACGTGACTCTCCAGTACCTTTACAGTTCAAGCAACGCAACTGATTAAGGGCAAAGAAAACAGCTCACGACAGCCATTGGAGCTTGAGTTGTCAAGCAGGCGTCAAGCGATCATACTTTGCCCTTCTTTACCTCATACTTCGTCTCATTTTGTCTCATTACATTTTATCTCGTTTCACCTATTCTAATATCAGCTTTTTTCATTTTATCACGTTTTGTTTTACCCAATTCACTCTCGTTTTGCTTATGGTTTTGATTTATTTTGCTTAATATTATTTTATTTTATCCCTTGCCATCTCATTGTATCTCACGTTATCTCACATCATCTCCCGTACGATTGTGGACATGACTTTGGTGTATGTTCCATCCCCTTATTTCACATCAAAATGAACAACTAGAAGTCACGCTCAAATAGCTGCTGCTGTTGGATAGGTAGTAGGCTCTAAGCAACGCTACATGTTCCACTGTGGAGAGTCACATATTGGCCTTGCTTCATGAGGACCGCATGAGGGGCATTTGCGCACTATATATTGAATCGGTACTCCGCTTGTCATAGGAATCGACAGCGTGCTGCTGTACGCTGTCAGGCGTTACTGCGTGGTAGAACTCACTGCCTTGCGGACAGGTTGTCAATGCGGCTATTGGGCTGAGAACGTTCGCTGTTCTATATGGGGATAGTATAGTGTTGTATATATATATATATATATATATATATATATATATATATATATATATATATATATATATATATAT
>NW_013569040.1:4237-10191 GCF_000499745.2 Eimeria mitis | reverse complement strand
AAGCTGCCGTTTGCATTTGCTTAGCGTCCGCTTAGAGCGGCGAGCAATGAGGCGACTCCGCGGTAGCAGAGTCTTGCCGGCCGTGCAACACCCGCATGGCTTAGTCCAAGGTACACTAAACTGATATATATGCATCATAAATGCTACTGTTTGGGAGGGGAGTTAATTCTGCACTTTAATTAGGCACGCCGTGCCGCGTCGATTGTTGACGTGACCGGCTACAGAGTCTCGTGCGGCGTGGACAGGCCGCAGCCCCTTGGGCTTTTTTCCGGAAAAACGAGTAGATGGTGTAACGCAAAGAACGCTAGGGAGAAAAAAACCGTTTCTGAGTCGTAATTTCACCTAATTATGCGGAAGGGCAGGTTGTTCCTCCCATGCATCGCTGGCACAGTGGCGATCAACTCAAGTCCTGCTGCGGGCAGCTGTGCTCGGTACTAGTTGCTGTAGAAGGGAAGAAAAGGTTTAACGAGTTGCGTCCCCAAACTTAGTGGAGCAACAGTTTACCACATGAAACGAAGTAAAGCCATCTGTTGTGGAGAAACTTTAATCGTTCGTGGGAGGTGACCTTCGGGGGTGTAGCCCTCGAGCTGCAACGTCGACCCGACTGAAACAAGCGGAAAACAGGATCGAAAAGGGCTGGAAAAATGGANCCCTCGAGCTGCAACGTCGACCCGACTGAAACAAGCGGAAAACAGGATCGAAAAGGGCTGGAAAAATGGATCTTCAGAGGCCCTCGGTGTTCTCTGGTCAGCAGACATTTTCCCTGTGCGTCCCATTCAGTATCAAGCAGCAACAGCTTGTGCTTGATCACTCTGCCAGAGAGAAGTACTACAAAAAGCAAACCCTCAACTATACGACTTCGGGCCGGCAAGACAGGCAGAAACCTCCACCTCTAGAGCTCACAGATGAGGTCAGTAACCCGGGCCGTTTCTTCTGCTTTTCAAGCCACCTTGAATTATGCAAGCGCCCGAAGTGAACGATCGAGGAAAAGCAATTGTGCAGGGACAGGGATGCATAACGTTGTGCTTAGGAATGGACGTTATTCAGTCAAAGTGGTCAGGAGGACCGGGAAGAGCACCACCTCACTCACGACGAAAGGAGAAGTGCGAAGGAAGCGGCGCGTTTATCATACCGGTGACTGGCACCTCGCCATTGTGTTGCAAGCCATCGAAACGCTAGGCAAACGATTGACATGATTTTCGAGTTGTTCGCGTGGATATTCTGCATCAGCTACGCTTATTCGGTGTATCCAGTGTTGCTGCTCGTCCTTGTACCAGACCCAAACAAGAACCTGCATGGCTGAAGCATGATCGCCAGGCCCTGCGTTTCTTCGCTTTCTACCAAGAACCTTTCAGTGGCAATGCAGTCGAGAACAGCAGACGGCGTTTCTGCATCATTTCCTTCTACCTAGAGGACGGAACACTCAGCGTCTACGAATCAACAACGGACTATGGGGAAACACGGCAAGGACCCATTCTCAAGCGACACAAGATGCCGCGGGCAGATGGCAGCGGCTTTGTTACCTTCACTGANAGCGCTTACACACACGGGTTTATTGATGCTGTAGCGAGTGGGATTAGATGCCCCAGTAGCCCTAAGTGTAAATATACGAACGTCCAAGAAGTATTTAATATCCTCAAGTCCTGTTCGATGATACAATCCTCCAGTTGCGTAAACTAGTCGAATATGACCATTAAATTTATATTCAGTATACACTAGTTGGAGATGTAAAGTGTAGATCGAAGGACTCAACCGAGGCTAATGTACGGAGATGTTGCACTTGCAGCTCGGAGCAGAACTGGAACTCTACGGTCGCGTCTTCAAGATTTTGGAGTGTGACGAGTTCACGCGGTGGTTTTGTACAAACGCAGGTGAAGAAACGCTGGCCTTGTTGCTCTGAAACCCTTAGTAACGCAGACTCTGATATTTGTATGTGATCACGCAAGTTCTATGCTCGTTACAAAAAGCAAAACAAGTCATGCAGCTCTTGCGACTTCTGCAACTTTTGCCAGGGCATGAACTTGGGGAGGCAGTGGAGTTGCCTGATGATACCTTCTTTCGGGCGTTTGTAATGAAGCAACGAAATAACTGCACACCATCACCAGCAGTTCTAAGCGAGATCCGCGCTGCACGAGCCTTCGCGGAGGCATCTCGAGGAAACACCTGCTCCAATAAGATGCTCAACCAGTATCTTCAGAACGACCGGTCAGACTCTTTCAGAGGCAAACGAGTGCATTCATCCCCGCCTGCGGATAATACTGGGTTGAAAGATTAGTTTCCATCTGTGCTTCGCCTGGACTGCAGCAAAGTGCTGGTCTTTCACTGCTACTGGGAAAATCCACAAAACTTTGGATGTCGGACTTACTATAAACTTCACTACTTCCTCAGTGGTCAGTGGCCATGCAGCCGGCAACACAGAATTCGGCCGTCTTCCACAGTATAGTGATTGATTTGGAATGACAAACGAGAGCAGAAGTCACGAGACACGCTAATACCTTACCCCGTATTCCATTGCTGACTTGAGTTAAATTGAAAATCTCCTTGCAATTTCGCGCAGACGATTCTGTGGAGATCAGAATTAATCCGATAAAGAACTCTGGCTGCGACAACTACTCCACCTTCCTGAGGTATCAACTCGTTACACTATTTCCATTCACGTTTTTGCATGGCTNGCTCCTGCTCACCACACCTCTCCGCCTTTAGCGAGGCAAAGCTGCCGGCCATTGGGGAGTTTGTATCAACCAGTGTGTGGGCACACCTGTCCGGCCAACGTAAAATATACCTACGTAGGAATGGTACATGCATGTAATGCGGAATCTCCGAACTATTCACACTCCGAAGGTGGACGGGCTTTACATTTGCGAATGAAATCAGACGTTGAGAGTGATGTGCAACTGTTTTGTACAGGAAAGGGAAATTGCCGAAGCAACTTGGCGAGTTGACTTGGTCCGACTACCAACTGAGCCGAAGCGAATTCTACACGTGAGCCCAACCTAGTTGCAAACAATATATGATTGCACTTAGTTCTGCAGTAAAGAGCGTGCTGTTTTCGAGACCGGGTACTGAACTGGTGTGAAAAACACAATCCGCAGGCCAGAGGACTTTGTGGTGGGAAGGGAAATAGATGTCTATGGGCGTCAATTTCATATATACGACTGCGACGAATTCACGCGGCAGTTCTATCGCGAGTACCTGAACACTGAGCAGGGCCGGGAAATAATACCGGAGGAGAAACGCGTAAGGAGAGAAGGAACNGCGAGTACCTGAACACTGAGCAGGGCCGGGAAATAATACCGGAGGAGAAACGCGTAAGGAGAGAAGGAACGAGTGTCCTGATCTCAGCTCAGCTGTTGCTTTGAAGAACCCCCCCATTCACAGCAAGCGCGGGCGTTCTGCGCTATCGCAGTGCCTGCATCACGCATCACGCGTTCGAATCATTCATGCAGGAAATTCCACAAATCACGTGGCCTCCGCATGCCCTCGGCATAGGAACTGAAGAAGACACAATCCAATGCTGCACCCGTATAGTAAGTTATAGATAAGTGGGCGGATCATCCAGCCTCGTACACGCAGCTTGCGGCGTTGTATTCATCGTTCGTGTCCCCCCACCTCCGCCTCCGCCGAGATTGTGCATTATCGGCCTACATATAAATATATATATTTATGTATATGCATATACATATATATATGTATATACAGATGTAAAAAGGGGCTGTAACAAACTGTGAGATTGTGCTGCGCCTTGATACGCAGACCCCCAAACGGCCACATCCTAACGAGCGTGAGATTCTCTTCGGAGAAGATGTCATTCTCAACTTCAAGGCAAGTCAAGCGTTTAAATAAAAAGATACGAACTGACCGGAGTTTGGGAATGCAGTGGTAGCCGCTTTTGCGTAGGTAATTGCAAGCTGACATAACCTGAGAGGGGCGCCAGTACAAAGTATTTTAAATAACGGTTTGACTTTCGCCTGGTTCGCCCATCTCGGTGTCTTCCGCTTAACTGCGTCAACTACAGGCAGAGTTGGTGAGCTCACGAAAAGAAGATGAAGGAAGAGAATTCAGGATCTCTATTCGCGAGCTGACTGACAAAATAACCGTCTTTGAGTATCAGAAACGCAATTCGGGCCACGTACGACATACCACGGTTTTCCTAATTCTAAGGACACCGGCAGACATTAAGTAGAGGAGAACAAAGCAAATTCCAACTAAAACAGTTAAGCGTTATGCTTCGTGTTGTTCTTAGTATACCACCGCGCGCGTCTACTTGGGGTGCTTGCTACAGTTCATGTGAGTTTGCAGTAGCTAACCGAGTGAATGCGCTGCGGCTGCATAACAGGCAGGTGGCAAGTTCTTCGAAGCGAACAGCTTGCAGAACCAGCAAACGGGGAGAAAATACTCAGCTCAAGACTTCTTTGTTGGAGCTGAAGTCGTCCTTAATGGGTACACATTCAGAATTACAGCTGCCGATGAGCGTACAATGAAGGTATAATAATACTTCTCAAGAACTCCTTAGCACAGTAGGGGGAACGCCACAACACAAAACACAAAAAAGATTTCTTGGCGTCATTGGGCGTGCCAGTTGATGCTTTAAACGCGGGGTATGCGGACGTGGTGTATGGCGGAGCTTGTTTAGATGAAATATAATTTTGCTTTCACATACACATTTATATTTTACCAGTTGAAACGCGCGGAACGCATATGCGTCTGTTTTCTGTTTTCGCATTGTGTTCAGCATATGGAGGAACACACAGAAAAATATCCCCGCGCAAGTGTACGCGAGGTTTGTGCCAAAGTGTCTGAAGAGCTCAGGAAGCTAAAGGCAAGAGGAAGCTCCTTGATTCGTGTTTCTTGTTTCTTGTTCGAATCGAAACCGTTCTCATTGTTTTCGGTGTTGCTGCAGCAGAAAAGCCAAGCAGAACGTCTGTCATTGTTACTGCTATTGTGGCACTAAAAGCAATCAGAGTGACTGGCGTAAGACGGGGTTGATGATGGGTGAACGTTAATTTGGTTTGTGAGTGCAGGTTGAGTCGGGGGCTCTCGTGACGCTCGACTGCCTGAGACAGAATTTGTGCGGTTCTCTTTCCGTAAGCCTTTACAACCACCGCTTGGTTTTGCTTCATTAGCAGTACTCCGTAGGAGTCTGCGGCAGACGGCACGACAGTGCTAATCAGTAGCTCAATAAACGCACCACATGCTATGGGAGATTGCTTGCATGGGGTTTCAGGGATTTGGTTTGTGCTGTACTGCGGATTTACAGGAGCACGAACTGCTTACTCTGAGTCGAGCGGCGGGGGCAAAACATAACGAAAAGAAAGAGGATGGGGTTGGGGAAAGCGCTGTTGAAGGCTGCTGCATTAACTTGGATTCCCTTCTGCAATAACAACACGACTGCTCAGCGACCAGTTCGTTGGGAACTGAGTGTAGAAACAAGCATTAACAAAACAAGTTCCTCAACAGAGAGAGAAAAACCGCTATCCTCGACACAATCAGATTCAAGTGCAATGAGAAGCTGATAACCTGAAACGTCGAAGCGCGTTTACACTGACTACAGTCCCGAGCGCTCCCATGTGACAAGTCCTTCCTGACGAGTTTGCTGGTAGACAACGGAGCAAGATAACCAGCGAGACACAACGAGGCGTATTTGGGCGCTTTCAACTTGCCCGTGCTCTCTTCATTTCGTTGCACTGCAGCTAAACAATAACGCCTCAAAATGCACAGAGCCTCTCTGCTTAAAGGGGAACGGCTGGTGTTTACACGAGTGCTACAACGCAGCTGGTTTCCGCGGTATTGCACGACCGTGCCGTTCGAACAAAGCTGGAAATAGAAGGAGATGCATTTTGCTTCTGAAATTCGCATTCTTCGTCGTTCAGTGAAGGGGCCAGGGGTCCTGTTTAGAATGTGAACGACGATCGTTTGGCAAAGCCTTAGAGTTTTGTGGCGTGCCTGCTGCGGGT
>NW_013569040.1:2386-4075 GCF_000499745.2 Eimeria mitis | reverse complement strand
TGCAACGGCATATTTTGCACCGTTGCACTCTGCATAGCAGGCAAATCTAATTGTACTGTAGATACGAGAACTTTTGTTCAATTTCTTCCTCTGCGTGAGATGCCATATACTTGCTGTTGAACGTTGAACTGCAAGACACAGCCACAATATCCAAGGAAGAACCCCTTCGGAACCCTTTCTCGATCTGCTGCAGTGTCGCAGTAGCACCCGACCGAGGGTTGGCTCTGCTGCCAGAGCTGAAATTAGTCCGCATAGCTCCGCAAATAGCGGCTTCATTCTGGGGATATATGCACACAGATGTATGTTCGATTTAGTTGCTTCAACTCGCGCTGGTGTTGGCAGTGTCCGGAAATCCCACAGAATCTAGTGGGCATTTCCACTCTAATCTCCCAGTTCTCCAAATCTACACTAGATTCCCGTAGATGATACCAATAGCCAACAGTCTTTCCTACGAAGTGTCTAGCTCAATCGATTGCAGGAATGCTCCCACAGTATGCCCGTCTCCGAGAACTAGCTTAACTCCATATTTTCGGTGACAATGGAGAATACTTTGAGCGATCCAGGAAACCACGCATCAGTTCCGACGCAGTAATCAGAGGCTGTAGGTTTGGCAGAGTGACTCATTGTCTTATTCGTGAAGCGGCTTCCTTCTTTGGTGAACTTCGCTCGATGGTTAGGGTAGGCGTTCCTTCATCGTTTGCACAAAATTCACGATCCGTCTCGTGACCTGGTGTCCTCTTCTCCTGTAGATACTGCATATGACTACCACCTGGGGTATTCCGGATATAGCTCTTGCTCTCTGGTCCTAATCAAGGACGGAAGCGAGCTGCATTGGATGTCAATACTTAAAGTAAGAGTTTCCCTGAGCAGCTGACCTCTCCCTTGTCCCCAGGCGCCCTGGGCGTTGAGCGCAGGACCACGGTGTTGCGGGGGTGAGGCAGCCTAAAATGGAGTTGCAGCGCAGATCGCTGCGGCTAGTGATACGAGCCAGCCCCATGTGCGCACACAAGGAAACTTCAACGTAGCTTCCTTTATTGCATGCTTTACCTGTGCATACACTTGTAGAGCTTTTGTATTTGCATACATGCCACCTACCAAGGCCAAATCAAGGCTCCTATGCTATCTGTAGGCAGACCGCGTTACACCCGTTGCGTAGTTGCATGTACGTACCTGACGCTGACGATATAGATCCTATACTAAAACAAGCGAGTAGCGTTCGAAGTTGGGGATCCAGCATGAAAACAAGAGTTCTCAGTTTCTAACCCGGAACGGCCTTCAACTATAGAGAGCAGCAGACTCTGGTGCTCGTACGTATGTACCTAATAATGTACACACTCTAAACCTAAACTCTAAACGCAGCATATTTCCCCTAATTTAATATGAATAACAAAATAACAGTATTTGAAACATATTCGAGTCCAGAGATATTACAAGAGGAGCTGAAGGATAAATATCCCGCTTACTGTGCAATGAGCCAGTGTCTCAACCTCAGCATCAGCCTCATGGCCAGCCCCAACCGTGTATGGCTGCCGAGCATCCTTGGCTTTGTTATCTTAATTTTATATCTAATGTAATACAACATATTTCTATTAGTATTGTATTGTGCGTTCTCTTCCAGCTAACTAGTTCTCTACAAGTCCCACTCGAGCTGCACTGTGGTGCCCGTGCACTGTGTCCTTGGTTTCCTGG
>NW_013569040.1:1038-2286 GCF_000499745.2 Eimeria mitis | reverse complement strand
CTATATAATAATAACAACAAAAGTATTTACATTGTTCTGACATCTCTGAGATCACCTCGTGTGATTTCTTGCCTCTTCTTCAACGCCATTTCCTTCCGCAGCTACTGAAGTCCACACACCCAATCGATGCAAGCGCTGTTCACTGTATTATTCTCTGTCTCAAGCTGCAGCGCATGCGATCTACCTTCATCCTTGCTTCTGCTGCCGTATTGGGTCCAGAAAACGCGAGCTGTTCCGCATACTTTTTCTGTGCTACTGCAGCATACATCGTAAGCCTATGATGATCTGCTGAGAGGAAACGTCGCTTGACGTTGCTCTCCTAACAATGCTTTGAACGCTCAATGGAGGCTGTTGGGGGAGCAGCAGCGAGGCGAACGATGCGTAGCCTGGTGCCTGTTCCCCCCCCGGCAAACGACGAGGCTGGGCCGGTGGCTCTGGAGTTGCCTCCTAAGCCGATTCCTCTGCCTCTGAGTGGCCAGCTGAACCCCTCTGCATTCATAACAAATTTATGGCTGAGCGTTCGTCTGTGTTCCCGCGGCTTCTCCCGCTCGGATTTGCTGCTGATCGCGCGTAGCCTCCCCAAGTCCGAGATAGGTGTGGGCCAATCGCAGCCGGTTGTATTCAGATTGCAGAAGCCTGCATGCACAGCTCTGCTGGCCCCCACTGGCACCCTTTCTATTATGGGGGGTATCACGAAGGAACAAGCGATATGGCAGGCGTATAGAGTGGCATATAAACTCAAATACAGAGTCTGGTGGAAACCCGTAGCTGTAGAACAGGTGCGTCCTCATATTCCTGTTCCTCCATATGCATGTGCATGCATGCATGCATGCACACATCGTTGCAATGATATCTCATTACGTGAAAATAGAAACGGGGCTTGGACGGTCTGGCCGCCAGAGGTACTCTGCGTCTTGTGCTTGTCTGTTTGCTACAGAGGGAAGACGAAGGCCAGCAGGCAACGGTGGAGTATCTGTGCCACCCGGATATCGAGTTCAAGCCAGAGGCAGCATCTGTATTACAGCTAGTTTGCCGCGTTGACTTGGGCGGATCATTTCGCCCTGATCTGCCTGCGGTTCTGCAACACCCGCAGATGCGAACTGTTGCGATCGACACGCGCGACGGCGTGGCCGTTAGAATACCCCAAATTCAAGAAGAAAGCGCAGCCGCCGGAACCCCTCTCAGTGACGCGGCCGATGAATTTGGTGAGAAGAACTGAAAAACAACAAACGATGAAGGAAAAATATA
>NW_013569040.1:0-835 GCF_000499745.2 Eimeria mitis | reverse complement strand
ACTTCTGTGCAGGAGGAGATATGTTTGCTGTCGACGCAGAAGACAGCAGGGAACTCCGAGGCAGGCGAGCCGCGAAAGCCAAGGGGCCGACTTGTTTAATATTTAAAACTGGAAAAATTCTCGTATTGGGCTGTAGAAGCCCAGAAGAGATAAATGCAGCAATCGATTTCGTTTGGCCTGCTCTTGTAGGCCTCTAAGGAGGAAAGCTGTTCATAATGATGACGATAGACTGCCGCTCTTTGCTCTGCTCTCAACACTTTCGCTGTTTCTGTATAACGTGGTGTGGCTCACCGCGGCTAGCTGGCTTTTCTTATTTTCTTCCGCTGTGATCTCCACTAAAGCGAAATTCAGGGCAACTGCCCCGCCGTAGAGTCGACGGCTCCCCGTGGTGTTACCTCCAGCTAGCTATTTCGCCAGGTAGCCAGTTCGCATTCAGCTAGCCACCTCAACTTACAACGACTAGTGTAGTGGCGGCAGTCTATCGTCATCATTATGAACAGCTTTCCTCCTTAGAGGCCTACAAGAGCAGGCCAAACGAAATCGATT
Organism: Eimeria mitis; assembly: GCF_000499745.2. Taxonomy (NCBI): domain Eukaryota; phylum Apicomplexa; class Conoidasida; order Eucoccidiorida; family Eimeriidae; genus Eimeria; species Eimeria mitis. The sequence continues at coordinate 289 of NW_013569040.1, read as the reverse complement.
GCTGCATTTATCTCTTCTGGGCTTCTACAGCCCAATACGAGAATTTTTCCAGTTTTAAATATTAAACAAGTCGGCCCCTTGGCTTTCGCAGCTCGCCTTCACCTTCAACTAGCCATTTCGAGTCGAGCTAGCTGTTTCATCTTCAGCTACCCAGTTCGCCTCCAGCTAGCTATTTCGCCAGGTAGCCAGTTCGCATTCAGCTAGCCACCTCGACTTACAACTAGTGTAGCTGTGTGTGAAACCTTCTGGGGAGCTATACTATCAGAACGCTTCCTGCATTTGGCAGCTA
>NW_013569039.1:515-659 GCF_000499745.2 Eimeria mitis | reverse complement strand
AGAAGGTAACTCTGCAGCAGCAGCAGCAGCAACAGTAGCAGCAGCAGCAGTAGCAGCAGCAGCAGCAGCAGCAGCAGCAGCAATATCCACAACAGTGTAAACCCTAAACAAACCCTGCATTTGCTGCTATATATATATATATAC
>NW_013569039.1:0-230 GCF_000499745.2 Eimeria mitis | reverse complement strand
TCTCATCGTTGCTGCTGCTGCTCAAGCTGAAGCCATGTAAACAGGGTTTAGGGTTTAGGGTTTAGGGTTTAGGGTCGAGGGTCTAGGGTTTAGGGTTTAGAGTTTACTGTCTAGGGTTTAGGGTCTAGGGTTTAGGGTTTGGGGTTTAGGGTTTGGGGTTTAGGGTTTAGGGTTTAGGGTTTACTGTCTAGGGTTTAGGGTTTAGGGTTTAGGGTTTACTGTCTAGGGTT
>NW_013569038.1:2373-11537 GCF_000499745.2 Eimeria mitis | reverse complement strand
TCTCTGCAGTTTCCACAGGAGCATCATTGTAGTGTAGTGCCTGTGCACTACAAAGCGGTCTCCGACGGGGGCGACACGGCCCTTCATTAACAGCGAGAAAAACAAGACACACAACCCTTCTACATGAAAACATATCTGATATCACCTTCGTTTAAGATTAATTATATTAAGTTTCAAGGTTTGCTCGCATTTGCGGCACTATTGTTCCGCACTGCTCCATCCGCACTGCACGGGGCTCGAGGACCAGCCGTGGAACTCCGATTTCTTTGCCCTTTCTGGATGCCTTAATTCGTGCATATTTATTTCTTTCCCAACCTTAGTTTTACATTTTTATCTTTAATTTCAACTGTGGTTGCTCTTTTGGTCGTGTTGAGCAACTTGTAGTTGATGGGGACAAGTAGCCATGCTACCGACGCCTGCTGAGTGACCGGTGACCGGCAGAGCCGCCGTTCCTGAGTTCCTGAGACTCAGGAAACAGTCGACGAAAGCATCCACTTCTTTGCCTGTCATGACAATTTCATCTGGATATTTTTTGTATACTTCATTTTAAAACCAGAACTCACTTTCTGTATACTTTTCCCTCGCCATCTGTAGCAATGTCTTCCATCTACAAGACGGCAGCAGCAGTTTGCCTTGCTCTGTGTGGGCTCCAAGCCGAGGCGAACACGACTAGAAAATACAAATTTAAAGTTGTGGATGTAGGCGAAGGTAAACGTACTTACCATCTTCATTCTCATTTGTCTTGTGCTTCTGCCCACATTGTTTACTGTCCCGCCGGCAACTACACAGCTGCAGCACACCTCCAGCGGCTGCAGGCTCATTGATTACATACTGATTATCTTTTTGCCGCCCTCTGCATTTGTTTATATTTTCTATGCTGCAGATGCCTACTTGGCTGCTAACCTGGCCCGCAATGGAAAACTCCCAGTTCACATCAGTGAAGTTACAAAGGAAGACACCCTTATCACTACCTTGAAGGGAAAAGTAGCAGGCGAAGATATTGCCACTGCCGACAATTGCACTGCATTGATAACCTCCGAACTGGTGAGCAAAACGGTGTCATGAACAGAGAATTTGACCTTTTGCTGCCGGTTCTCGTGCTATGACAACAGCAGCTCTAAACCCATTACATAAAGCCCCACGTCAAATGTCCAGCAATTCAGCTGGGTGAGACATATTAAAGGTAAGCGATATCTCTTGCCTTTTGCCGTATCGTTTTGGCCTATAGAAGAAGAACTTCCACTACTCTTTCGAATACGAATCTACCTCCGAGGCCAGTCCAGACTACCGTCAATTGCTGCAGAAAGCCCTTGACGAGGGATTGACACTCTTCGAGTAAGTAGATGCCATATTCAGCATCACTATAGGCAAATATCATACGTATACTGTGTATAGCAGCACGCGCTACCTTTGATGACAAACATATAGGTAAGCAGCCACGCCTCCTTCTTTGCAACCAACTTCTCATTATTGCACCTGTGCTGTATTTTTTGCTGACATTTTTTTTTCATAAGCAAAAAATACCCCCAGTCCCAAGAAGCGTGGGAAAAGATTTGGAATGAAGATGAGGGGGCCAGCCTGGCATATCTCCTCGGGTCTAACAGCACTACAATCGGGTGCGTCATTGGAAGGTGTACCCAAGTAAAAACTTCAAGTGACACGTCACTACTTCAAGGGGGAGGTGGTGGTTCAGGAGAACCGGAAGAAACTTTACAAAATGATGCTGTACTTTTCTGTCAACTCGAACCTGCGGCGGTGAAGGACTCGGCCCCCTTTGAGTAAGTTTTGGATTTTGGCATATGCCGTCAATGAGGGGAGTTTAGGAGGGATTTACAGATAATCGATACCTGACTGGCGATGCTCCCCCTGATTATGTATGTGTTTGTTTCCTTTTTTTTCAGTGAGGAGTATTTCAACGGACTTATAGAACGAACAACTGAATTAAAAGATATGACAGAAGACGACCTGAAGAATTCGGTTGGAAATGGCCCTGTAGCAACTGCCTCTACCATTATAATTGCCGGTTTGGTTGCTATGCTGACAACCGTCTCTGCCTAGGATTCAGCATGCCCTTCGCTAATCACGTTATCCCGCTTCCTCTTCAGCTAGTGTACAGAGCGCTTTGCAAACCGAACCGCCTCTATTGGCCTCTGGCTGTGAAGTTACCCCTTCTCCACGAACAGCCACCCTCTAACTGCTGTTTCGAACAACAGAGCCGAAGCAGCAAAGAGGAAAAACGCAGCAAAGATATGTATTCCATGACTTCCCGCAATAGATACGACGCAGTGATCAGAGGTTGTACTTTGGGCTTAGTGACTCATCGTCTGGCTCTGGGACAGTCTTCCTGGACTCTGGCGGGGATTTCCGTCAGTGGATAGGATAGGTGTTCCTTTGTCGCCTGGACCTATGTCACTATCCTGCCCATGTCCTGGGGTTCTCTTCTCCTCGATGTTCTGACTAAGTTTCGCATATATGAACTTAGCGTTTCATAGATTCACGTGTTCACCTATCTCTGACCGTGTAGTTCTTACAGCAAATCTGCTCACATCTGTAGGTGCCGACGTAAAATCGAATGCAAGAGATTCAGGGTTATAAAATTCCCGAAACAGCCTCCAAATGTAGTGAACAGCGGGCTGTTACTCTGTAATGCACCCAATGCCAACCCTACAGGTTTCAAGCTCTATGCCCTAAAGGCAATCTATAATATAAGGATTCGAATATTCAAATAATTATCCTTGAAACATATTCTAGTCGAGTAATCTTAGAAAGGAAATCCAGTCAGAGTGTAAACTGCACAATCAGTCTCACAGGGGGCACTACAACTGGGTTGTTCTAGATGTTCTATTACGTATGCTAGATTCCTCGTTCTCCTACTTAGACGGAAATTCACGTTTCGCAATTAGGAACACGGGTTAGCTTGATAATATGAATAAGCACTCAGCAATTTGAGCGCCTATGTAGACCTGGAGGCCAGCGAAGGTGCAGCTGCGGCCAACTGGTTGCGGCGGAGCTAGGCGGCCTCGGAGCCGACCCCGTAAGTCCCGAAAGGTCTTCAGGGTGTAGGCTACACGGTTCACGCGATTTTCAATTTCTGCTTGCTCCATCAAATAAAACCATCTCGGGCCGTGACATTTAAACTATATTCCACGTATCGTTTTGTCTTCTAGAGCCCCTTCGGGCCTTTCTTCCCCACGCGTCTTAGCTATCCTGTGAAACCCCCGAGGGGTCTCCGGTCTAAACCGTTCGCGTCTACACCCCAGCGTTAGGGGCTATACTAACACGGTTCAAACTACTTCGTTTATTTTGCAATTTAAAACTTTCCCCTTTTGTTCTAACTGAAGGGGATTCCACTCTATCCTGCCTGCCGTGCAACCCCAGGGCACGACAAGCTCTAACCTGGTGTGGCCGCCGAGCATTCTTGACTTTGTTATCTTAAATTTCCGTCTGCAGTATTGCCGTTTACCTCTAATGGCATTGTGCTTGTCCTCTTTTATCTAACAAGGTCTCTGCAGGTTCCACTTGAGCTCCATTGTAGTGCCTGTGCACTACAAACGGTCTCTTGACGGGGGACGCCAAGAGCCTTCATGAACAGCGGTAAAGGCAAGGCACACAATCCTTCTACACCGAAACCTTTCTTGTGCTACCTTCTTTTAATATTCATTTTATTTCTTCTCGAGCGTTGCTCGCATTTTCGACACTCTTGTTCCGTACTGTTCCATTCGCGGTGCACGAGACTCGAGGACCAGCCGAAGTACTCCGACTTCTTTGCCTTCCTTCCTGCACTCTTTAATTTGCGCATATTTCTTTCTCTTCCATTTTGAAACAAAAAATATATTCAAATTCTCTCTTGCTTTTTACCACAATGGCTTCTTTGTACAGAACGGCTGCAGCAGTGTGCCTCGTCGCACTCAGTGTGCTTCAAGCACAGGCACAGGGGAATACTGCAACATACAAATTTACAGTAGAGAAGGTAGATGAAGGTGAGCATATTTTGCCCTTCATTTCACCCGTCACTTTTTCTTCCTTCGTCTCCGACGCTAAGCTATCAACTACTCAGCTGCGTCGGACGCCTAGTCGCCACATTGGTGAACTCCCTCATTTCTCTTTGCTCCTGTTTCTCCCCTGCAGACGCCTACGTGGCCGCCAACTTGGCCCGTAATGGAAAACTCCCTGTTCATATCAGTGGAGTCGCAAAGGCCGACAACCTTGTCTCTAGCTTGACGGACAAAGTGAAAGCCGCAACAGGAGCAGCTGACGCGACGTGCAGTGCATTGATAAAAGACGATCTTGTGAGCGCAACAACTACGAAAGACGGGAATACACGCTGTTGCTACGGGTTCTGATGTGGCAACGTCACCAGCAGCTCTAAAGTTTGAACTTCATTGTACGGCCTGACAAAAATTAGGTAGCCTATCAAAATATTTAGACAGACCGAACATAAAGAGGCTGTTTCCCCGTTTCTTTTACCACTTGAGTGTACAGAAAGCGGTGTTTCATCGCTCCTTCGACTACAGTGAAGCCCCCAACTACCGAAAATTGCTGCAGGAGGCTCTTGAGGACGGATTGAAAATCTTCGAGTGAGGAAGCACCGTATTCATCCCCGCTACAGACAAGTTTCATGTTTTCTTTGCTCAACAAAGCGATATAGAGGGTGCCAGACATATCTTCGGTGCCAGGCTAACTGTTTACTCTCTACCCAACTGCTATTCATTGTATATGTGTTCTGCTGTGCTGACCGTTTATGTGTGCCCAAAAGCAACACATACCCGAAGGAGGAAGGGGCATGGCAAACAATCTGGAATGATGATGCGGGTGCCAACGTGGCATACCTTCTCGGAGCTAACAGCACTCAAATCGGCTGCGTCATTGGAAAGTGCACCGAAGAGCCAGCTGAACCTGATACACTAGACAACGAAGCTGGAACTAATACGACAAATGCTGCACTTTTCTGTGAACTAAAACCTGCAGTAACGGCTAACCAGGCGGCCTTTGAGTAAGCTTTGGGTTTCGGAGTGCAACCCCCAGAAGCAGCTTACGAAAAGACTTAGACAAATATCCGCCGACACTGGAGGTGCTTTCTTTATGCTCTGTTTATGTTCTGTTTCTGTTTGCTTGTCCCCCTTCCTTGCAGTGAGGAGTATTTCAACGGACTTATTACACGCACAACTGAGCTAGAAGATATGACCGAAGACGACCTGAAGGTTTCTGTTGGAAATGGTGTAGCGGCAGCTGCTGTCCCTACGATTTTAATTGCCGGTTTTGTTGCCATGCTGGCAGCTGTCTCTGCCTAAAGTACAACGCCTCTCTAGATAAGCAGCTAGCCACTCCGCTTCTTCGTCAGCTAGGATACACAGCCATGTGCCAATCAAGAAGCCTTCCGTGGCATCAGACTGCGAAGCTTCACTTGCTGCGTGAACATCCACATTTTAGTGGTTGCTCCAAGCAAACGCGAAGAAGCATGGAGAACACGGAGCGTCGGCGTTAAGAGTGTGCACTCTGACGCCATTCCGCTTCGTATGGGTTTTGACGCGCTTCAATCAACTTGCAGCCTTCAGCAAAGTCGTTTACATCGTCCTGAACTATCTTTCTAACTATGTTTCGCCGCTAGGCAGCCAAAGTGTATGCACGTAGTTCGCTCCCCACTCCACGTGGCAGTGGCTTGTGCTGGAGATTCAAACAAACAATTAAGTTAGCATCAAAAGAATTAAACTACTATATGAATGCAGCTAACATCTGGAGCTATGAAGAGCGCATGCAACATAAGTACCAAAACGACGACAGCGGAAACGCATGAGAAGCGTAGACGATTGCTGAGTTAAGCCTTAAGATGACAACTTGGCAACTTGTGAGTTGCTGTTGGTGTCACTATGATATTCGCCTTTGTCTGCCTCTCGGTGAAATAAAATCAGGGACACAGGAGATGTCTGGGCGGCCAGAGAGGTGCAGAGAATACACAGAGTTGGGAAAGCAAGCAAATGCTGACGTAAAAGTCTAGAGAGGCGCACAAGCAAACAGATCCAAGTGAACATACGCTAGTTGCAGACAGTCCTCATATATGATCAAGGAGTCCCGTAACACTTGGTAGCGCCGCATGGTCCATCGGGGCAGGTGTCAGTGAAGAACTAGATCCCTACAGCAAGGTATCCGGGTGCGTGCCAGTCACTAGTCGTCAGGGTGCTTTGCCAAAAAAACAAAATGATTAGTAAACTTTGGACTCTCCTTAGGCATGTTAACGCAAGCAGAGAGCTTTGGTCTCTACCCGTCTTAATTTATCAATCAACTGTTGAGCACCGCTTCGTTACACTGCCGCTGGCTGTACCTGTGTGTATTTCTACTACAAATAGAGAGCTCACGGGAGAGAAGAAGGCGAAGGACAGATATAAGACGCTACAGAAGGGCTCCAACATGAGACAAGATATTAGCTTCATAAAACCCCATATCCTTAGGAGGAATTGGAGGTCTGTTGTTCCTCAGGTCGTAAGATTTACAGACAACAAACAGCACACGTGCACTTTCGAGGGGATGCACGCAGCAAATTACTGGACGCGTTTGCACTGGGAGTATTTCCATCATTCTTCATCTTCAGCTGTTTCTCGATATGTTCAAAGCGTATTATTAACTCGAGCGCGTTACTGCATCCTATTCAATCGCGGGGTACAAGGTGGGTCATGCCGCAGCGCACAAGCTCCACGCAAACGACTTGCAAGAGGCTTCTTCCCTCTGCTCGAAAATGCATCAATTGAAGTAATGCCTTTATAGATATGGATTAACGTCTTCCACTACAACAGCACTTTGTATACTTCAAGTACAGATGTAGCGGTCTGGGCACTAGGCTTCCATTAAAACTCCAGCGGTCTCCTCCGGGGGACCGCAGGAGCCTTCACGAACAGAGGTAAACGCGTAGCACGCAACTCTTCTACCTAGAAATTCTTATTTCTTCACCTTCATTACACACTAGTTACATTGAGTTTCAAGCTTTGTTTGCATTTTCGAGACCATCGTTCGGCTGTGGGCAATTGGCTGTTCGTGGGACTCGAGGACCAGCCAAAGAACTCTGGCATCTTTGCTTTCTTTCCTGTATTCATTAACCTGAATACACCTATTTCCTTTTCATTTAATAGGAACATTAAAAACTCTCTCACGCTTTCTACCGCAATGGCTCCCCTTTACAAAACCGCTGCAGTCGTGTGCCTCGTCGCACTTTGCGGGCTTCAAGCAGAGGCGAGCACTCCAACATACAAATTTACGGTCGAAGATGTGCAGGAAGGTGATTGTATAGCCCCTTACATATTATAATTTCCCCTGTGTTTCCCCCCATGTCTTGCGTTGCCAACGGCTCAGTTGCGAATCCGGCCACAGTTGATAATCTTTTCGTGACTCTCTGTTCGTTGCAGACGCCTACTTGGCTGCCAATTTGGCCCGTAATGGAAAACTCCCAGTTCACATCAGTGAAGTCACAAAGGACGACAACCTTGTTTCTACCTTGGAGGCAAAAGTGTCAAGCGAAGAACCGCCCACTGCGGCGAATTGCACTGCATTGATAACCGCCCAACTGGTAAGCAATACAGCGACACAGAGAATTTGTGCTGTTTCTACTGGTACTGGTGCTATAGCAACCGCAGCTCTAAATCCCATTGTAGAGCCCGACATAAAGTGTACAGCCATTCAGCCGGCTGAGAAGACACGCTGTCCTGCGTCTTTCCGTATCGTTTGGGCGTGTAGAAGGAGCGCTTCCATTACTCTTTCGAGCACGAACCCGCCTCTCAAGCCAGTCCCGACTACCGTCAGTTACTGCAGGATGCTCTCGACGAGGGATTGAAGACCTTCAAGTAAGTAAATGCCATATTCACCCTCAGCACAGACAAATCTCACATCAATTCCTTGTATAGCAAAACTCGAGGCCGTTCATCTCAAACGTACAAGCAAGTACCGTGCCGACTCCTCTGCACCCAATTTCCCACTACGCACCTGTGCTGTGCTTGGCTGACATTTTTTTAAAAGTAAAACATACCCCCAGACGGAACAAGAGTGGCAAAATATCTGGGAAAAAGATGCAGCAGCCAGCCTGGCATATCTTCTCGCGTCTAACAGCACTACAATCGGGTGCGTCATTGGAAGGTGTACCGAAGTAGTAACTTCCAGTCAACTGGAAGCACCTGGAGGGGGAGAAGGAGGTTCAGGAGCACCGAAAGAAACTTTAACAAAGGATGCTGTACTTTTCTGTCAACTAGACCCTTCGGCGGTGAAGAATTCGGCCCCCTTTGAGTAAGCTCTGGGCTTCGGAAGATGCTTTCAATGAGAGGAATTTAGAAGGCTTTACAGTTAATAAATACCAAGGCTGGAGATGCTCTCTCTGATTATGCGTTCCTCTGTTTGTTTCCTTTCTTTTCAGTGAGGAGTATTTCAACGGACTTATAGAACGAACCACTCAATTAAAAGATATGACAAAAGACGACCTGAAGAATTCGGTTGGAAACGGCCCTGTAGCAACGGCCTCTACGATTCTAATAGCCGGTTTGGTTGCTATGCTGACAGCCGTCTCTGCCTAGGGTTCAACTTGCCTTTAGCTAATCCGCAAGTTGTCTCGCTTCGTCTTCAGCTAGTGTACACAGCGCTTTGCAAATCAAGCAGCGTTTATTCGCCTCTGGTTGTGAATCTCCCCTTGCTGCATGAACAGCGGAGCTTTAGCTGCTGTTCCAAACAACATACCCGAAGCAGCATAGAGGCAAAACGCAGCAAAGATATGGGGGGATGTCCGAGTCTAGACTTTGAACCCTGCGTCTAATCCACCCTATACGGTGGTCGTGGTGTTTTTTTTCAAACTGCAATGCTTATCTCAGCCTTTCATTTCCCTGTGAACACTAATTCTTGTCAGAAACATACCACACCTCTAGGCAGGCAAACTGCTTGCAGGTAGTTGGCCTCTCATATCGCGTAGCAGTGAGTTATGATGGAGGTTCAAACGAACAATTCACTCAACGTCTGAACACAGCTAACAACTGGAACACGTCGGAGGCTATGCAGCATACGGAGAAATCAAGATAGCGGGAACGCACGCAAGATATTCTCGTATGCGGAGCAAAACTGAAACTTGCCTCGGAATCACGCGCATCGCTTGTAATTCTTGACATGATTCGGATACGATTTCCCCTTCGCACGAAAAG
>NW_013569038.1:1749-2273 GCF_000499745.2 Eimeria mitis | reverse complement strand
TTTAGCTGCTGTGTTCAAACAACAGACCCGAAGCAGCAAAGAGGCAAAAAGCAGCAAAGATATGGGGGGACGCCAGAGTTGACACTTTACACCCTGCGTCTAATCCACCCCATACGGTGGTCGTGGCGCTTTTTTTTCAACTTGCAGTGCTTATCTCAGCCTTTGACGTCTCCGTGAACACTAATTCTCGTCAGAAACATACATCTCCTTTAGGCAGGCGAACGTTTTGCAGGTAGTTGGCCTCTCATATCGCGTTGCAGTGAGTTATGCTGGAGGTTCAAACGAACATTCAGTCAATATATGAACACAGCTAGCAACTGGAGCACGTCGGAGGCTATGCAGCATACGGAGAAAACAAGATAGCGGGAACGCATGCAAAATATTCTCGTATGCAGAGCAAAACTGAAACTTGCCTCGGAATCCCGCGCGTCGTTTGTAATTCTTGACATGATTCGGATACGATTTCCCCTTCGCACGAAAAGTTGCATTTTTTGCTTTCCTTCTCCCTCTTGCAATACTAAATG
>NW_013569038.1:1523-1649 GCF_000499745.2 Eimeria mitis | reverse complement strand
ATATATATATATATATATATATATATATATATATATATATATATATATATATATATATATATATATTCTCGTACTGGTGCATGGACTTCTACTTGCAAGGCGATTCTGCATCAAGCACCTCTTGCG
>NW_013569038.1:709-1423 GCF_000499745.2 Eimeria mitis | reverse complement strand
TATATATATATATATATATATATATATATATATATATATATATATATATATGTATATATATATGTATATGCTCTAGCCGATGCTGGTACTGGTGCATGGACTTCTACTTGCAAGGCGATTCTGCATCAAGCACCTCTTGCCCATAGCCCTCTTCTGACATCTCTACATGCTCTTCCCAGCTGCTTCGCAGCGTACACGCTGTCTCCTCTCCTTGTTCCCCTGCGGACTTCGTCTCACTCTGCTCCGCTAACGGCTGGATCCTCAGGCCCTGCCTTAGGTATATTCCTCACACAAATCAACTCCCTTCCCTACCCGGGGGAGATTGAAATGACATTTGGTCACCTCCGTACTGCGCGCATCACCCCTCTACCACGATTCAACTGTCTAGTGCTTTCGTCTCCCCTAACGCCTAGGCTCTCTCGTTTAAACGCTCAGTTCCATCGCTGCCAGAACGTGTTGGCTGTCCACTAGATTTTTCCCTTGTCTGTATGTTTCTTCGGGCATATGTTGGACGGTCTCTAGCGTAGTGAACCATGCCTCCACACTTCTTACATATTTCTGCAGTTCTCCTCTAGGCCTCGTTACGCAACCGACACTCTCGCGCAGTATGTTTCTTGCTCATACATTCGACACAACGTCTACCTCGCGGGTCACGTCGTGCCTTGGGAGTTGCCCTTTTTCCGTCTTCTTGCTTCTCATCACGGTATGTTCCCC
>NW_013569038.1:0-546 GCF_000499745.2 Eimeria mitis | reverse complement strand
TACTCTTAACCAGTCTTCTGGTGTTAGACGTTCATCCTGACTCAATTCCAACGAAAATTCGGCAACATACTGTGCCGGGCTATCCTTCCCCCGTATGCTTACTAGTCGGATCCTCAACACTTCCAGTAGAGCACATACAATTCTAGACATTTCTTCTCAGACCTCCTCCCAGTTATCTGAATCTACTGCAGAGGCCCATAAATGATACAAATAATATGTTTCGTAGGTATATGGGAGCACCTATGCCTCACCGTGCAGTAATTACAGCAAATCCGCTCAATAAAGTCTTTATGGGCTGCGACAAAATCAAATGCGGTTATAAAATTCCAGGAACAGCCCCCAAATGTAATGAACAACGGGCCGTTACTACGATGTACCGTACCCTATGGCAACCCTACTGGGTTCAGACTCTATGTTCTAAAGACAGCCTATCTATATTACACAGGCTCAAACACTCAAATAATTGCCTTTAAAAAGTATCCCAGTCGAGTAATATTGAAAAGGAAATCCAGGAATAACAGTTCTCCCTCGTGACTCTGCAGTCAG
>NW_013569037.1:345-660 GCF_000499745.2 Eimeria mitis | reverse complement strand
CCCCTTCACTTCTATTCCAATATACACTTATTCCGTCTCTGCGTATAAGCTGAGGCTCGTAATGTCTTTCCGTTAAACATAAATTTATTACGGATAGTATACGCATGCGTCCCTCATCTATCAAGCATTCAGATCCATACATAACTGAACGACGAACAGCAGCAGATACCTGCTGCTGCTGCTGCTGCTGCTGCTGCTGTTGTTGTTGCTGTTGCTGTTGTTGTTGGTCTTCGTCCTGCTGCTGAGATTCCTGCTGCTCGTCCTGCTGCTCTTCGTTCTTCTCTTCTTGCTTTTCTTCTTGTTCTTGTTTCTCTC
>NW_013569037.1:0-128 GCF_000499745.2 Eimeria mitis | reverse complement strand
TCGTCCTGCTGCTCTTCGTTCTTCTCTTCTTGCTTTTCTTCTTGTTCTTGTTTCTCTTTTTTTTTTTTTTTTGCTGACTCTGATTCTGCTGCAGCAGCAGTTTCTGTGGATGTTTCTTTGTTGTTTTC
>NW_013569036.1:489-750 GCF_000499745.2 Eimeria mitis | reverse complement strand
AAACCCTAAACCCTAATGCAATACACTGATTGTAAACCCTAAACGGCTAACGAAATAAACCCTCAATAGAGTAAACCCTAAACCCTAAACCCTAGAAACAATAAACCCTAAACCCTGAATATAATAAACCCTAAACCCTAAATACAATAAGCCCTTAAACCTAAATACTAACACCTAAACCCTAAACCCTCCGTTGCTGCAGAGAGGCACACGGACACCGAACCAGGAGCAGCAACGAGCCTTTCCTGCTGCTGCTGCTAG
>NW_013569036.1:235-458 GCF_000499745.2 Eimeria mitis | reverse complement strand
CTGCTGCTGCTAGTGCTGCTGCTGCTGCTGCTGCTGCTGCTGCTGCTGCTGCTGCTGCTGCTGCTGCTGCATGCAGCTATAAACGGAGACACCGACGCATGCGAAAGGAGATAAACAAAAAACAACAAAGAGCCAAAAGATAAAACAAAAAGAAGCCATCACTATAACTAAACAAAAAGCAGCAGCAGCAGCAGCAGCAGCAACAGCAGCAGCAGCAGCAGCA
>NW_013569036.1:0-135 GCF_000499745.2 Eimeria mitis | reverse complement strand
ACACGGACACCGAACCAGGAGCAGCAACGAGCCTTTCCTGCTGCTGCTGCTAGTGCTGCTGCTGAAAAAACTGTCTCTGTCGTCGTCAGCTCTATGTTCTCTGCTGCAGCTGTCTATACACCTCAGCATATCCTG
>NW_013569035.1:525-594 GCF_000499745.2 Eimeria mitis | reverse complement strand
CAGAACAAATCACAAATCATCCCAAATGCCACCACAGTAGCATGCTTTCTTCACGTGCACAAAATGCTC
>NW_013569035.1:0-423 GCF_000499745.2 Eimeria mitis | reverse complement strand
CCCTGAACATCCATTCATTTGCCAAAAACAAAATGCACCACTATCCTGCTCTTGTGCTTTCAAATTACAGAATCCAGCAACAAGCATAAGAACAAAGCAAATCCTTGAGCCAAACGAGTTGTTTTCCATCTTTCTATGCAATATACACAACCAACACAAAATGAATGACGCGAACAAATTAACATACTTCCTGAGCAACGCAAATCCTTGTGCCAAACGAGTTGTTTCGCACCTGTGCATGGAATATTCATAACCAATGCTAAAAATACGCCGCGAAGGAAGCTACATACGTCCTGAACATCCACTCATTTGCCAAAAACAAAATGCATCACTATCCTGCCCTCACGCTTGGGAAGTGCAGCATTCAGACACAAGCATATGAGCAAAGCAAATCCTTGAGCCTAACAACATGCTTTCCCTCTA
>NW_013569034.1:414-661 GCF_000499745.2 Eimeria mitis | reverse complement strand
CTTGCCTCCTTTGTCGCCTTCACGCTCAGCACGTTCGGCCTCCTCCTTCGTCAAAGGGCCATACACAACACCCTCAGCTGCTGCTGCTGCTGCTGCTGCTGCTCCTGCGTCTGCAGGCGTTGCTGTTGCTGCCTTTGGTGCTGGGGGCGGAGCGGCTTTCGAGGGTTCTGCTGCAGACGCCTTGGGCGGCGGCCGTGCAGGAGGCGGGCCTGCTGTCTTCGCCTTCCCTGCAACCTCTGCAGCCTCG
>NW_013569034.1:0-151 GCF_000499745.2 Eimeria mitis | reverse complement strand
TTGCCTCCTTTGTCACCGCCACGCTCAGCACGTTCGGCCTCCTCCTTCGTCAAAGGGCCATACACAACCTTCTCCGCCCCTCCTGCTGCTGCTGCTGCTGCTCCTGCGTCTGCAGGCGTTGCTGTTGCTGCCTTTGGTGGTGGCGGTGGAG
>NW_013569033.1:554-661 GCF_000499745.2 Eimeria mitis | reverse complement strand
TTTCTTCTTTTCTGTAGATCCCTTACGGGGTATATATATCTCTTCCTTTCTATATCTATCTAGCTAGCTATCTAGCTAGCTAGCTAGCTAGCCCACTAGCTAGCTAG
>NW_013569032.1:9936-11270 GCF_000499745.2 Eimeria mitis | reverse complement strand
ATCGCCGCCTGCTGATTTTGACCCAAAATGAATATGTAACAGTTCATCTGCGAGCAGCGGCAAGGCGTGCTACAGTCTGGGGTTGCATCGGTATTGTTTGTGGAGGCGTGCATCTATGAAGGAGCAGCGATTGTACGCCGGTGTTCGAGGAGAGATGCTGTAACGGAGCCAGACGGTTGCTGGGGCTGTGAAAGGCTTTTGGATGGCTGATGTTGTGCGTGTAAGGATCATTTGCTCATGTGGGGGTGCCATGGGGCTGTGAGTAACGGAGCATTTGCGCTGTAGAGATTTCCACGCGACGGGATTTGTAAATGGGAGCCGTTGAAGAGAGCCTTCCACTGCAGTACGTCCAATCTTTTTCGGCCGAGTAGAATTGATGTGAAGGTTGGGAGCCTGCTGGACAGCGCCGCGGAGCGTGTTTTAGCAGATCATCATGGAGCAGCAAGTACACCTAATGGCCGAGCGTTTGCTTGCTTTTCACGCCGTGGCGGAGTGCCCAGTAGAAGAGCGCCTTCGATCGCTGCACCTCCAATTATTTTTCAGTTGATCAGAATGACGTGTTGGTTGAGAGCCTGCTGGGCAGGGCTGTACAGCGCTTTTGAGTTTGGCACGGAGCAGCCAGTATGTCTTATCTCGGAGCGTCTGATTGCTTATCACGCCTTGGCGGCGTGCCCAGTAGGCGGCAGCTGCTATCCGAGTGGCATCCCCGCCTGCCGGTTTTGACCCAAAATAAAGATGTCACATTTCACCTAAGAGCAGCGGCAAGGCACGCTGCAATCTGGGTTTGCGACCGTATGGTTTGTGGAGGCGTGCATCTATGCAGGTTCTAAGGAGCAGCGGTTGTACGCGTGCGTTCGAGGAGAGATGCTGTAACGGAACCAGACGGGCGACGGTTGCTGGGGCTGTGAAAGGCTTTTGGATGGCTGATGTTGTGCGTGTAAGGATCATTTGCTCGTATTGGGCTACTATGCGGCGGTTGGTAACGGAGCTGTAGGTATTACCACGCGACGGGATTTGTAAACGGGAGCCGTTGAAGAGCGCCTTCGATCGCTGCGCCTCCAATTCTTTTCAGTTGATCACAATGGCGTGTTGGCTGAGAGCTGACTGGGCAGCGCTGTACAGTGCTTTTCAGTTAGGACATACTGCCTGCTCCGTGCCAATCTCGGAGCGTTTGCTTGCTTATCACGCCTTGGCGGCTTCCCGAGCAGGTGCAGCTTCTAGCCGAGTGGCATCGTCACTTTTTGGTTTGCACGTAAAATGAAGATGCGACTGTCGTTCTGCAAGCAGTGACAAGGTGTGTTGCAATGTGCGTTAAGACGTCTGATCAGGAAGTG
>NW_013569032.1:620-9834 GCF_000499745.2 Eimeria mitis | reverse complement strand
TTTTATGGAATGTATGGGCGTCTTTGCACCCCATCGGATAGTTGAAGTTGGTACAGTTGTCGGGAGAGGGTGAACAAGGTCCAAAAGCTGAGGGACGGAAGTGAACACAAGAAGCCCTTGCTGTGGGGGTTCCTGGGGGCGTGGGTTGATTGTGCGGCGCTGCTCGAGGAGAGACGTTGCAAATGTGCCAGACGGGCTTTTGGCCTGTGGACGGCCTTTGGATGGCTCATTTTGTGCGTGTGAGGGTTGTGTTCACCTTTGGGATTTGTGTGGGAGTTGGTGACGATGCATTTGGGCTCCAG
Source organism: Eimeria mitis (assembly GCF_000499745.2). Classification (NCBI taxonomy): domain Eukaryota; phylum Apicomplexa; class Conoidasida; order Eucoccidiorida; family Eimeriidae; genus Eimeria; species Eimeria mitis. The sequence goes on along the minus strand of NW_013569032.1, from coordinate 9,532 downwards.
TGCTTTCCGCCCGATGTGGTTTGTTAAATGTAGTTGTTCGAAAGCGCCTCCCGTTGAAGTGGCTCGTCTAGAATGGCTTGAAGCTTGACCGCTCGCTCGGCAGCGCTGCGCAGCTTTTTCGAGCTTTGCACGGAACAGCCAGTAGGTCGAATCTGGGAGCGATTGCCTGCTCACGTGCCGAGTAGGTCGAAACTGCTGTCAGCGTGACATCGTCACTTTCTGGTTTGGACGTAAAACGGAGGTGCGACTGTCGTTCTGCAAGTACTGACAAGGCGTGCTGCAATGTGCGTTAAGACGTCTGACCAGCAAGTGCGTTTGCGCTGTTATGGAATGTGTGGGCGTATGCGCACCCAATCGGATAGTTGCAAGCTGGTCGAGTTGTCGGGAGAGCGTGAATAAGGTACAAAAAGCGACGGGCGGAAGTGAAAAACAGAAACCTTTGCTGTGGGAGTCCTGGAAGCGGGTATTGATTGTGCGGCGCTGCTCGAGGAGAGATGCTGCGAAGCCACCAGACGGGCTTTTGGTCTGCTGATGGCTTTTGGATGGCTCAGCGTGTGCGTGTAGGGATCATTTGCTCGTGCCGGGTTTGTGCGGTTGAAATTAACAAATTGGCGCTGTAGGCATTTCCGCAGGACTGGGAGATTGGTAACGAACCTGCTACCTCTGTATGCCGTGTCTCCGGAGCTTCCTATGGAACAGTCAGTACGTCTTATGTTGCGTTATAGTTCTAGCGTCTGGTTGCTTTTTATGATTTGCCAGCCTAGATACATAAAATCTCTATGCGTGCAGCGTTATGACCAACATTGCGAGCACTGGTTTTTCAGCGCTAGCATGGAACTGAAGGTGTGTTGGCGTCAACAGTCCGCGTAAAGCTTCGGACGCCTCTTTTACCTGCAGCGGGCATGTCAAGTAATGATAGTCGCACTCGGCAGTTCGACTGACACGCTTTGCATGCACCTGAGAACACTTCAGAACATCCGATGCCGCATTGCGTGTTCAGGGGCGTACAACTGTACAGACTGTGCGTTTGCGGCCGCCGGTTTAGTTATTGTGCCTTTGTCCTAGTTTAGGGTGATCAACGCACCGAGGAGGAGTGTTGTATCTTGTTGAATTGATAGAGCACATTAAATAACCCGTATTCCTGTGAGTATATTCAATGCATCGTGGGGGCTCAATTGGCAGTGTAGGGATATTTCTGTGTTCTTGAGCCTTTAGGTGACGTTCAAGAGGGAGACGCCATGGCTTTAACGGAATCCGCATGGCTCAGTGGGTGAGTTTATTGCTTGCTCCCGTTAAAATTGTAAGATGCTTTTCCTGTACATCAGCTGCAAACGAACTGGGGGAGTGAGCTGGTTTTAGTTAGGACCCTCAGGTTGCCTCCAACATTGTCTGACTAACTGTATGATTGATTGGGATGACGAATACGAGCCTGTGCCTCCTCGCTACAGTAGCTAGGTACCCCAGGAATTGCAGTAATTAGTACTGCCATGACCGCGCCGAGATGGGTGGCGCACGCGTGCAGCGACCAGATGGCCGTGTACGGAATCCCATGCTCCTCTACTGCAGATAGGGCGCCAACATATTAGATGGTGCGTTTGGTATTTCTGGTCGGCGGTGGCTTGTGGGTAGTGGACATTATCTTCATAGGGGTCCCCAATAGAGCACCAGCCAGTTACTTCGCGAGCTGAGCAGGGAGTATGCGCTAACCGCATTGGCTGCGACGGTTTTTGCCAATCACACAGAATTAGCGCTGGTGGCTGACTCCGACTTTCATTACTTTTACAGCTGCGAAGGAACAGCCGGTGGATATTTGTGCACTGCAGTGGGTACGCATGGGAAGGTTACTCTGGTTCGGCGATATGGCAGCGGGACATGCGCCAACGGCGAGTTGCACAATCGGCAACGACTGAAGGGTTTCATGTTCGGCTGCGTTGCTTCCCGCAGCTTGTGCGTCCCGTGGAGTATTAGATCCTAGTTGGATCGCAGCGACATGGTACTCAGCGGATTTAGTGTGAATGATCGAAATATCCATTACGTCGGGGAATGCATTTCTATGCGTTAGGGAGTGAGTTCGACGGGAGTAAGAGTTTGCTCTTGGCTAGGCAATGCGCAGAACGGCCAGTAGAATCGCGCTGAAGGGGCCAGGGGGTACGGTTGGAATGGAATTGACGCTAGTACGCAAAGGCGTCTGTTATGGTCAGTCAGTATGTCTCGTTTATGAAGCCTTGACGTTCTAGAGTGGAGGCGTCTGCAGCCATTTGCGTAGACGGCATCTGTGCAATGGGCGCTTCCTGGAAGGCATGTTCGCGCTACAGGTCGTGTGTTTGGATATCCTTACTACTTATCCGTCAAACGTGCAGCTGTTTAGCGAAGGGAAGTTTGTTGCGGGATGACAACAACGCACGGAAAGTTGCTCGTCTGTTTATACATCCCGCGTCGAATAACATAGGCTGTGCGTTTTCATCCAGAACTGCCAGCATATGCAATGAAATTATTAGAATGGCATAATATGGCCCAGTGGAGAAAGCCGTTTTGGCCATAGGCAGAATGAGTAAGTACAGTGGGTGCGTTCCAAAGAACGATCTTGTTACACAGCACGTGCGCTTGGGTTGACGTGTTAGGCATTTATCGAGAGCGCAGCGATGAACCCAAACTCTAAGTGGGACGTGTAGGCCAAAACGTTACCCGGAACATTAGCAGTGGTATATTTCTCTATACGTAGTCGAAGAGAAGGGTCGTAAAACTCGATGAATAGCTACTTTGATATGTAGAATAGCTGCTCGTCATCTTTCAGGTCCCTATACTTCGACCGCGCATACACAACAGTACGGGGTGACCTGTAAAACTAGAGACTGTTTATGTGGATTCTGCCTCGACAAGGAGTATGTGCCCGTTTCATGGCACAGGGAGTGGGTTTTACAGGAACGTGGCGTTATTGCTGCGTAGAGCGCGAAGAGCCCACACTCCAAGTGAGAAGCCTAGAACAAAACGTCACCTAAAACATTAATGGTGGTGATCCCCCAATTATGGGAACTAGAGCAATTTTTGCGGAACTAATTGGAGCAGCTGGTGCGTCAATGCGTAATCGGCCACCTGAATGTCTTTGGTACTGCCCTTGGCAGTGCCTTCCCTGTTTTGACTTCTTTGGGTGACTCGTAGAGCGCAGGCGGCTGTCTCCAACGGAGTAGGTGCGTCATACCAATACTACAAACGCAGCAAGTATGTTGTACACAGACTTTAAAGGTATGCCCATTGCACTGTTACGCACCATTGGGTACATGACAGATGCTTATGTCGGAAACGAAGGGATGATATCGCTGCTTTTGGGTACGTTTCAGAACCGGACGAGTGAAGGATATGCTCAATCTGGCGGTCCGTGGGTCTCACGTAGAGAGTAAGGGAGCATGCGCTGAACGTCCACCTTGTTCAGATGACATGAACACATTACTTAACGCCGCCTAAATTGTGATACCGCTTGTGTTGTATTTTTTAATGGCTAGGCGCTAAGCGCGCAAGTGTAGGCAGTCGCAAGGAGTTAACGGCCTTTGGGGCCGCTGGGTTTAGATGTCTGTCCCATTGAGACGAGTGCAAAGGGGCGAATATGTCTCTTTTGCAGGTGGTAGGTTTCTTTCGTCAAGACGCTGTTCCTGAGCCTGCCCTGCTGTAAGTAGTGGCCGATGCTCGTGAACATAACTTCGGGAACTCGGAAGACCGTTCGGTATGCGACAAGCGGTCACTTACTCAAGTTCGTGCGTGGCTGTTTCACCTCTTTCGTTCCCACTTCATCTTCTCAGTGCAAGCCTGGAACGCTGATGCTTGCGAGCTTGCCGAAGCAACTATACAATACTGACTGCTTGACAGCTGGGGGCACGCCGCAATCAGGAAGTAAGCCATTCTGGTTGCTAGGGCTCATTTTGTGGCAAATGCTTCCTCACTAAAATTGGCTCTGCCAAAATGTCCTGACTAAAACCTTTATGTTTAATCTGGGAAGCAATGAGCACATTGCGGCTGTGTAGACTGTGCGTTTTTCCACTTCTTGCAAGCAGCTGAGCGCCTCGATAAGCATGTTGGATGCACTTAGTTCATGTGACGCCTAGTGGAAATGTTTTCCCCGCAGTTACATCCCTGTAAATTGATGGCTCTGCCAAAATTGCAGCCTAGCGCTGCATGTGGCGCAGGCTGTGAGTCTTGCTATCCTTGACCCTGGAAGCGTTTTCCCCTCACCAGGCAAATAGGAGCAAAGGAGGAGCAAAGTGATGAAGACGTATTGGTGCAATCAGGCGAGGCGTTGAGCCGTTTGGCAATACACAGACGGTGAGTTGTCCTTGCAACTTAAGAATGGGAGCGGTGTCATCATCAGTTGGCCGATAGTAGGACTCGCCTACAAAATTGAGCGGAAGGAACTGCTGCAGCCGGTCGTGTGTCCTGATCATAGCGAAGCGATATGCGTGTATGTGTAACGAGCCAACTTTAGACCGTGTGTCGTGTGCTGCCGCTGCCTCGCCCCGGTTCCTATAACTTTGGGAGTGATTCAGTTTGCTTTCTGGGGTACGCGGAATACAGAATATGCGCCTAGCCAGTAAGACACATTAACAGGGAGTACGTTGGACCAATGATGGTTTGACTGGTGTTGTTGCGTGGTTGGACATTATCTCTCCCTGCGAAGACGTGAGCTGTGTAAGCGCTTATACGAGAAAATCATGTAACACAGGTCGTGCGTTCAGAAAGTGCACATTTGAAGTTCGGCGAGACTCTGGCCTCCACTCGCCATGGCCTGCGGCCGTAGGCATGAGGCCCAGCAAGCGTGCAGCTACACTGCACGCAGTGTCATGGTGTGTGCGTGCGCTGTACGACTGATGTTCGGGTTATGCAGGCAGTAAGTTGTTCTCTTTGTACATGAAACACTGCAACTTTGGGAACGATTTATTTTGACATACTTCCGGCTAGAGTGGCTTTAAGCATTCCTGTGAGCAATCGCCACAGACGTGCATCGACAGCGGAAACTTAGTTGGTGAGTTCACGTCCGTCTGTATGTGAACAGCATCAAACTTCATGCCCGAGTCTCACGCATTATGGAACTACTTTCTGCGTAATTCAGGTCTAGGCTGCTTTGTATGGGGCATCCCCATAGGTTATCGGTGCATCCAGTGAAACTGCAAGGGGTTTGATGTGTGCGAACGACGCAGCCAGTAAGTTTCCTCCTGCTGGGCGACACTGGTTCTATGTACAGGCGCATTATCGGCGTCATGCACGCGCAGTCCACATTCTGTCTCCAGTTGAGGATAGGAGCATATATATATATATATATATATATATATATATATATGCGCTCGCTCGACGTAGACGTAGACCATTTGAGATGCAGTCTGCCAATGGGAACGTTCGCTGCGAAGCGAAGGATACAATTTTTCCGCGATATAGCCGGTGCGTTTATCTGCTGCTGTTAGGCAGGGGGGGGTCCCTAGAAGGTGTATTAATGGGCTGCAAATGTTGTGTACTAGACAACAGATAGCCATTGATCTGCTGGCATACAGTTGGTTCCCCGGCTGGTGCTTCACGAGTAGACAACTTGTACCCAACAGTCCCTAGCTCTTCTACGCCAGCTTTCGGAGGAGTGCGCCCTAGAACACCAGGGGAGAGTTTGGCTGTTCTCATCAGGATTCCTGCTCTCCTTATCTCTGCGACGTTCTATGCACAGAGGGACGACAAGTATTACCAGCTACCAGTTAGTCTCCTGATTTAGCTTCATCCAGTCTTGCCAAGTGCAATGCTGCGGGCTCGACGTCAGTTTGTGTCTTATCTACCAAAATCTCTGCCTAGCCGGTGCGTTTGTTGGTTACGTTGGTGAATATCTCTAAGATAGTTGTTGCCAAGAAATTATAGCAGCCCTTCGCATGGTACTGTCTGGTGTAGAAACAGGGCTCGTTGGCCATTACGGCATATGGCCTGGAGTAGATATAATATGGGGGTGAGACAGAGGCAGCAACGTTGAAACAAGCTTGACGGGTGGGATGGAGTCTGCACGAGCACAGATTGCTTATGGCGTGCTGGTGCAACAATTTTGTCGACTGACCATTTTGTTTGCTGTGGGGATATGGAGAAGTAATTGAATGAGTCTCCGAGGCCGAGGCGACACGCGTGCATAAACAGAAGAAGCGCCTATTCTATAACTTCTTTTTTCGATGTAGTTTCAAGGCCTGGCGATTTGGACTAGGCTGTTAGTTGTAGTGCCTGCAGCTGGACGAAATTTTAAGGGAGAGCACGGGGAATGACCTTTGAATCAGGGAGTGCGTCGACTGCTGTGCTCAGACGCATGCTGGGCCTCTATCCCTAGCGCTAAATGGCGCAGGTGGAAGTATGGCATTACCAACATCTTACAGCAGAGGGCGTCATGGGCGTTAACCTGAACCGTACTAGTGTGTCGACCTGGACTAGACTGTACGTTTTCTGTCTTCTATAGGCGGCGACAATTGCTTTTCTATTGTAATGCACGTCCAGAGGTTGCGTCAAATATTCATTGCTCTGTTGAACTGCGTTTCGCAATGCTGTTGGCTGGCAGGCTGCCGTTTGCACTTGCTGGCCCAGGGCGCGCCCTTACAGTGCGGACAAAGGGACTTGCGCTGTGCTTATTGCACTGGAGGTAAGCCATGGTTCTGTCGTGTGCATTTGTCTGCTCGTGCGCCCTGCAGTGCTGACATGGGAGCTTATTGCGCTCGACGTAAGCCGTGCATCGTACACAAATTTGTGTATCGCGCGGCGCTCCACTGAATTGCACTTGACTGAATGGCTGTGGTGCAGAGTCGCTTTTGGTCTACTGTCCACCGTGGCACTAGAAACCGTGGCGTACCCTAACCCGTCTAGTGACACGGTGGTCCACTTTGTGAAATGCTCACGACCTTCCGTATATGGCCGCACTGTGTGGTGCGTGCTGTCCGGCACAGGGCGTAATTTTAGACGTTCTCTTACTTGGGTTCTTGATACAATTGCTTCGGATCAGCCAGTACGTTGGAAAGGCCGGCGGCCGTTCATTGTAGTGGTCTTTGTCCGGATCTAGAGTTAAAAAAGTCATCGCTTTGTCCACTCATGCTTTGCTATGCTGGTCTCTAGTAGACAATCGTCTACATTTGCCGGCATAGGGTGCACGGTAACAGTGTGGACAGGGAAGCGTGTTGCGCTACAAGTTGGCCACGCTTTAACAAAAAAAGTGTATAGCGCAGTGCTTTAGTGAAATTGACATGGCTGGATAGACTTGGTGCCCTTCCATATGGACAGTCAACTTGATGTGAACATCTTACGATAGACCACGGCTTTTAGCTCCATTGCGATCAACCGCTTTACATGTTCAGAAGGCCGTCACAGCGCGATCGTCTGCGCAGCTCATAAGCGAGGCCAGCGTCGGTTAGATTCCATAGCTGCCTTCTTTACCGAGCTAGATGAGGTCCTCAATGGAAGGCGCTTACTTTCAGCATATGTCCTCAGTGTGGAGCAAGGCGTGATGCGCTTGCCGCCTCCACCTTGATATATGTATAATTCGTAACTGCTGTGCTTCCGGATGCTTGATAGGGTGAGCAACTTGACTCTGGCTGTCGTCTCTAGACGTACACTGCAATGGCGGCAGAAGCGGATCTTGCCAGATTGAGACGACGATGGATGTTAGTTCCTCCACATCCCTTCGCATTTCCCTTTCTTACCAACAACCGCACTTAATTCAGCCATGTCTCTCCGGCATGGCTCGTCGTTTTAAATGACGGAATCTCTGCTGCTCCTCGCTAAGGAGCATGATGAACAGGCACTAAGCATGCGGATATTGATGACCGGAGAAGTCGACGGCGATGTCCAGTGCCGTCCGTAACCGTGCATCGATGAGCCGAAGCCTCGCGGACGTTTTGCGGTAACTATACACTGCAGGCGAATAGGTGGATGGGCCGGAGTTGGGCAGAAGTGAATTTGAATCGAGACAGCAAGTTAGCATGGCACAGGCGGTGAGCCTAGCTTTTAAGGCTGTTCCCAACTGCTTCCCACTTACCCGGGTGCGCTGATTGATAGGAACCCACCACCCTCCGAGTTTCTCACAAGCGGCTCACAATTTTCCAGGATGGAGTGAATGCTGGATTTCGGAAAAAGAAGACGGTCCTCACCCCGCGGTAGAGAGCATGTTAAACGGTCCTTGGTGGTCGGCGACGTCGCCGGAGATGCCGAGCCTTGCCTGTAACAGTGCATTGATCATTCGATGCTTTGTAGACTTTCGCGAGCAGAGGGCAACTACCTGAACATGGAAAAGAGAGGCTGAGGTGGTTTATCTCAGGAGCGGATGGAAGAGCGCTGCAGTATGACGTTGAATAGAGAGGCGGGGGGAAATGGCTGGCGTTGATCTGGACAGGCCTTAGAAACGCGTGTCTTTTTTGCGGAAGTACCTTGTGTATTTGGGGATTTGAATTCAGTAGCTGAATAGGTTTGAGTCGCGTAGAAATGAATTTGAATTGGTCCAGCCAGTGAGTTTCGCGCCCAACCAAGCGCTTCGCCTACAGAAAGCGCACTCCGTCATGACACAGCTTCAGTACAGCTGTTGAGGGTGTTCGCAACTGCTAAACATGATGCAGGATCATTGGGCAAGGCAGTGTTAGCAGTGAATTGTCTCGTAGCGAGTGAGTGCAGGGATGCGACCGACAGCGAAGACAGTGCAGCCATAAAAACAAGCAGTGTTCCTGTGTGTGGCAACGCATGTCCAGATCGAAGGTCTTGTTGGTGTGGGATTTCAGTTAAATTGTGCTTGTTGTAACTCGCGCCGTGCTGCTCGCCTACGCACCTGTAGCCGATACTGTTTTCCCGAAGCACGCTAACAGGTTTTGATATTTTGAATATGCGAAGATGTCTCAGGCGATTGCTTCGGTGAATAGAGTGCGCATGCGGGG
>NW_013569032.1:0-591 GCF_000499745.2 Eimeria mitis | reverse complement strand
CACAAGAGTCAACTCAAATTAACACAGAGCGTGGGTTAAGTTGTTTCTTTCGGGCCAAACTACGTGTGCCCTTTAGAGCGGCGCATCGCCTACAGGAAGCTCACGCCGTCATGACCCAGAGTCAGCCCAGTTTTGTAGGCAGTCCGAAGCTGCTTTCATCAAAGAGCGCGTGTTCTGTATGGACCCATGCATTTATGTGTGCCCTGCGCCTTAGTTCCCGCGACTTTCATTGTCAAATGCGCTCGACGTTTTAAAGCAGTACGCAAGTTCGTTCGGGGATGCAGTGCGCGTAATGAATTGGCTTTAAGATGGTGTGTACAGGGATGAGGCCAATGGCGAAGACTGTGCACCCACAACAACCACCAGTTAACAAACTCCTTACGTGAACAAGGCTCTCTATATATACGCGCGTTATCACACACAGAAACGCGGCTTGTCTTTCTGAGGTGTGCACTGCACCTCCGGCACGCGCCCGTAGCCTCCACTTTTTCTGCACCAAGCTACCGCGTTTTGATATGTTGCGTGAAAAATGGTGGCATAGGTGATGCGTTCAGTGCGTAGAGAGCGCAGCAGTGGTTGAGAGAGCGTTGC
>NW_013569031.1:12272-12801 GCF_000499745.2 Eimeria mitis | reverse complement strand
TAATTCGTTGCCCTGTTTGTCCTTCTGCTACAGCTGCAACAGATGTAAGTTTTTTATTTTATTTTATTTTGATTTATTTTATTTATTTATTTATTTTTATTTTATTTTGTTTTATTTATTTGTTTGTCTTCGTCTTTGTCTTTATTTCTTTGTCTTTAATTCGTTGCCCTGTTTGTCCTTCTGCTACAGCTGCATCAGATGTACGTTTTTTATTTTATTTTATTTTATTTTATTTTATTTTATTTTATTTCATTTTATTTTATTTTATTTCGTTTTATTTTATTTTATTGTCTTTATGTTTCTTCTTTGTCTTTATATTTCTTTGTCTTTGTCTTTCTGTCTTTGTCTTCTCTTTTTTTTTTATTTTATTACCTATACCAGACCCAAGTGTATATACACCGTAGATACCTGTACACCCTAAACCCTAAACCCTAAACCCTAAACCCTAAACCCTGAGGAATTATAAATACAAAAAAGACGAATAAATTATACAACGATTTGCATGCAGATATTTTGGGGCTTTTTGATG
>NW_013569031.1:11193-12172 GCF_000499745.2 Eimeria mitis | reverse complement strand
CCTTCTGCTACAGCTGCATCAGATGTACGTTTTTTATTTTATTTTATTTTATTTTATTTTATTTTATTTTTATTTATTTTATTTTATTTTATTTTATTTGTCTTTGTCTTTATATTTCTTTGTCTTTGTCTTTATATTTCTTTGTCTTTGTCTTTCTATCTTTCTCTCTTCTTTTTATTTTATTTTATTACCTATACCAGACCCAGGTGTATATACACCGTAAATACCTGTAAACCCTAAACCCTAAACCCTAAACCCCAAACCCTAAACCCTAAACGCTAAACCCTGAGGAATTATAAATACAAAAAAGACGAATAAATTATACAACTATTTGCATGCAGATATTTTGGGCTTTTTGGTATTTTTGCTGCAGCTGTTGTCTTGCTGCAGAAGCAACAAAAGATAGGGTTTAGGGTTTAGGGTTTAGGGTTTAGGGTTTAGGGTTTAGGGTTTTGTGTTTTTTTTTTTGTTGCAGATGCGGACAATACGCCTCGACTGAAAAAGAAGAATTTACATAAAGATAAATATTTTTGTCTTTGTTGTCTTTATCTCATTTCTCTTCTTTTCGTTGTTTTTATTTGCTTGTGCTGCAGCAGCAGCAGCAGCAGCAGCAGCTGCTGCTGCTGCTGCTGCTGCTGCTGCAGCTGTTGCTGCTGCTGCGGCAGCTGATCAAAGGTGTAGTAGTAGCTGCTGCTGCAGCAGCTGCAGCAGTAGCAGCAGCAACAGCTGCAGTTGTTGCTGCAGCAACAGCTGCAACAGCTGCAGCAGCAGCTGCTGCTGCTGCAGCTGCTGCAGCAACAGCTGCAGCAGCAGCAGCAGCTGCAGCAAGGACTGATGATATGACTTTTGTTTGTCCTCCTATCGACTTGTTTCTGATAAGGTTTTTCGATTTATTAGGGTTTAGTGTTTAGGGTTTAGGGTTTAGGGTTTAGGGTTTTCTCTTTTTTTTTCTTTTTTGTTTATCTTTTGTCTCTCTGTC
>NW_013569031.1:10406-11093 GCF_000499745.2 Eimeria mitis | reverse complement strand
GCAGCAGCTGCAGCAAGGACTGATGATATGACTTTTGTTTGTCCTCCTATCGACTTGTTTCTGATAAGGTCTTTCGATTTATTAGGGTTTAGTGTTTAGGGTTTAGGGTTTAGGGTTTAGGGTTTTCTCTCTTTTCTTCTTTTTTGTTTATCTTTTGTCTCTCTGTTTTCTCTCTTCTGTCTCTTTTTTGTGTTTCTCATTTATATTTGTATTCTTTCTGTCTGTCTAGCAAATGCTGCAACAGAAATATACTTTTAAATAAAAAAAATGTATATTTATATATGCATGCAGCATGCAGCAGCAGCTTCTGTATAAGTGTTGCTGCTGTTGCTGCAGTCATTCATGTTGCTGTTGTTGCTGTTGCTGCTGTTGCTGCTGCTGCTGTTGCTGCAGTAGTGTTGCTGCAGTAGTGTTGCTGCTGCTGCAGCCATTCGTGCTACTTTTGCTGCTGTTGCTTCTGCTTCTGTAGTATTGTTGCTGCTACTGCTGCACTCCATCATATTTTTGTTGCTGCAGCTGCACTACTGTTGCTGCTGCTGCTGCTGCTGCTGTTGCTGCTGCAGTACTTCATATTGCTGCTGCTGCTGCTGTTGCTGTAGTGTTTGTCTCATCACTTTGCTGCAACCCCTGATGATAGTGGGTATCTAATGTACTATACTATACTATATAAATGCCTATACACTTGTA